>NC_060267.1:11713071-12003076 GCF_021613505.1 Equus quagga | reverse complement strand
CCCCGGGGGCGGCGGCGGCGGCGGCGGGAGCCTTAGGGAGGCGGCGGCTTCCTGGAGGGGGCGCACACTCTCTGAGGTCGCTCTTGACCCGACGCAAAGCCTCTTCGCTCTGTTTTTGCCTCTCAGCCCGGGGAGCGGGGGTCTTCTCTATCCTACTCCAAGAGGACGCCGGTCGCCCTAGGAGCCCCCACCCCATAGCTCCGAGCGGTCCTCACCTTGCAGATGCCTGACCCCGCGAAGTCCCTAATCCCAAGGACCCCCACACCCCTTTACCCAAGAAGTTCTGCCTTCCACGCATCCCCGGGAGCTCCCCGTGTAAACGCTTCCCGAGTCTCCCTCACCCCTAACGCTCTGTCCCCGCAGCCCCTCTCGCCCCTTCACCCGAGGAGTCGCCCAGCCGCGACCCTGGGGACCCAGCCCCTTCCCTCCGACTGCTTCCTCTGCAGGCCTCGCCATCACTTCCTAAATAGCTTTGCCCTCCTTGAGACCCTGAGTCTTCGCGGGGCGGAGACCCTCCCTCCTCGGGTCCCTGGACCACTGGACGTCCCCTGCGAGCGGCGTGAGGGGAGGTAAGGAGCGGGCGGGAGGAGGGCACTGGGCGCGCGTGGGAGTCGGCCGGGTCCCGTCGCCGTGCTCCCGCCGCGGGCGCACTGCGGACCCCTGTGTAAGCGCGAGGCGGAGCGCGGTTTTGGAAGTCACGGTGGCCGAGTGGTTAAGGCGTTGGACTCGAAATCCAATGGGGTTTCCCCGCACAGGTTCGAATCCTGTTCGTGACGGCCGGGTTTTTTTTTTTTTTTCTTCGAGGATGTGTAAAGGGAACTCCTTGTCTTCGCACGTGTCTTTCGTGCAGTTCCCTTTCTGTCTTGGAAATAGAAGCTGAAAGGTCTCACCCCTGGATTTCGGGGGATGGAGGTGCCGTAAAGACGGCACCTGTGTACTTCATGACCAGAAGTCACATCTTGTAGGTCATTACAGTGAAGACCCAGGAAGCAGGGCCTGGAGAGAAAATTAAAGCTGTCATTTGGATTTCGTCGAGAAGGTGCGCCTCAGGTATTCAGGGATGGGGGGAGGATCCTATTGAAACATAAACACTGCACATCTAGCTGGAGCTCGAGTGTGGGAAGATAACTATCACTTTTTATTGAGTGCTCATTATGTGTCAAGTACTGTGCTAAATTCTGTGTATGAACAAAGCTGGGGAGTTAATCCCTCCTCCAGACTCTAACCCTCCTCCAAGCTCTAGCCCTCTAGCCTCACCCCATTCTTCCTATCCCCCAGTTTCTGATTGTGGGGAGTATCTAGGATAGTACTTGTTGAGGATGTTCTTTTTGTATTTTGTTTCTTGCACAGCAGGATCTTCTCAAGAAGGAGCCCTAAAGGGCAGGGGCTTCAAGGGTAATTCATACAGCTTTCTACATGTTTATCCTTTGGAGTCTTCCACCTTCATACCATTGCTCATGCTGTTCTTTCCAAATCACCCTCACCCCCAACCCTTAAAACTTTCCATCCCACACGTCCTTTGACCCCTGCTCTTTGATGCTCTTGATTACTCCTCCTGGAACCTATCAGTCTACCACCACCATCCACTAGGTTGCATGCAAGGCATTTCTTTTGACACACCTCTGCAGAAATTAATGAAAACAAGTTATATTTATCCTACCTCTTAAATATGTCTCAGATCTGTCCACTTTTCTCAGGAGTGAGTGCAGGCTGGACCCACCACTTGCTGGAGCCTTCATTTGGAAAGTGGGGGTAACTGGGAGGACTGCATGAGTCAATAGATGTGGCGCTGCACGAAAGCATTCACACTGCAGCCAGAGACCTTAAACCCTTCCATGACTGCTTTCTGTGTTTCGTGACCTGGTCCCTTTCTCTCACTACTCTTCCATACTCTTCTTTCTCTCTCTACATCCTATCCACCGGCACTCTTTCAGTTCCTTGTACAGTATTTGACGTTGTTCACGCTGTTCTCTGCCTGAAATGATGTTTCTCATCCTCGCCTCTACTCAGTCTCCACTTACTTGTCAGCTCTCCTAGGAAGTCTTCTCTACCACCTGTTGCCCGCCACATCCTACGTCCTAATATTATTATGTGAAGTCTTTCTTCCCCTGTAGAATATAAATCCTGGCACATATAAGCCACTCAATTAAAAAAAAAAAAAATCTTTGTTGAGTAAATGGATATTTTCTACAGTAGTTATGTGTACACGTTTTAATCTCCACTCAGACTGGGCTATAAGCTTCTTGAGAGTTAGGACTGTGTATTTTATTTGTTTGTATCGCCTCCTCTAGGCCTTACACGTAGATGTGGTCGAATCTGTATTGGAATGAATGAAAGAATCTAGTAGGCTCAGTAATCCTTTTTGCGCATGCTCTCAGATTTGACTATTTGGAGAACCGAGACCAAAATTGACCAGCAGAGGGCAACCGACAATAACGTTGTGAAGGGAAGAAGGCTCCAAGGTTTACAAAATGGAGGCCCTGGACCTAAAAGAAGGTGGTTTGATACTTGGAGATCCAACCTTTCGCTCTCAAATGCTTCCCTTGTAATTTTTGGGGGAGGCCAAGCCTTCGAACCTTCATATGCAATAGATAATTTCAAATTTTTACAGCCCACCCCAACTCCCGAATTCCTTCACCCTCTCCCTTTCCATTCCAAAAAATCCTATCCATCCTTATATCTTTCTTTGCATTGCAGCATCAGGCCCCTTCTTTTTCTCCCCATTTACATGTTTATTACATTCTATCCACTGGCATTCTTTAGTTTCTGGTTCAGTATTTGGCCTTGAAGTTACCTTCTCCACTGAGGGTTGTAATCCTACTCATTTCAACCTCCCAAGGAACCTTCCATAAATAGCCTTCCATAACACACTCAAATTCCCCTACTCCACTGGATCAATCCTGAATTAATTCAGAAAAAACAAAATTACACCTTCACTTGACACTTCCAAATCACCACGTTGTTTTCTACTTCCTTTTATTCTTTGAATAAAATGTATCTCTGCCTCCAGCTACATACTATCTTAACACCTTGTTGTAGAAAGCTTTGCTATGTTTGAAACCGCTGATTTCTTATTGTGGTTTAGAGACACCGTACTCTTCTTTTTCTCTTAGAATACTATTTCTCCATTTCATTTGTTTTCTCCCTCCTTCTGTAGAATTCTACCAAAGCTTCATTCTTCTCCTTCCTCTCAAGACAGAAATCCCAAGCCACTGTCCCAGGCATGGCCTTGCAGGCATGGCCTTGCAGCCAAACTGTGGTCCTGTATCTCTAGCTACCTATGTATATGTTTCCATAGCAGACTGATTGTCACCTCAAACACAAACAAAACTTCTCTTCCTTTCCCAGGATCACGTTCTCAACTTTTTCCATTTCTGTTAACACTATTTTCTCAATTCCATCTAGTTTCCAACCTTAAGAATTATCTGACATTTTCTTTTCTCCCATGCCCATCATTCATCAATCATTGCTTCGTCCATCACATCATCTAATTGATGCTTTTGTTAGAATGACCTTACAGGTTCCCCAGTTTCACCACACTTAAATCTCTAAAACACTGCTTTCATCATATTCCCCTGTCCAGGAACTTCAACGCCCCATCTGATCAAACACATGCTCCTATTATCAACACACTGGCCTAAATCACCCATTTTTTTTATCCTTAATTCTTCCCAGTAAGATACCCCCAATCTAATTGGGTTGGGCGCCCATGTGTCAGCCTCTAATTCCTTCTTTCATGTGGGTCCTTCTGTTTCTTCATCTTATAACCAACGACTAGCTAATGCCACCCTATACTGGTCTTTTCAGCTACCAATTCTTAGATCTTAATCAAAATTTCTTTCATGTGACTGAAAAGCTAATGTGGGGGAATCTAACAGACAAGAATATATTATCCCCTTCCAAGTTGTTGACGTGTTCCAAATGTTAAGAGGCACAGATCTCTGCAGTTCATCCAGTAAAGTAAATCATTAGAGGACTTCAGCCGAAATGATCTCAACCTGCACTTGTTTCAGGAATGCTGTCACTGCACAAAACATTTCTGAGAGTCCTTCACAGATAGTTTATGAGCCATATTTAAATGAGTCATTTCTTCAAAATTACTTTTTAAAAAAAAGCTGAAGCATTAGCCAACTTTATCATGCATCTATTTTCCAGATTTTTGTTCCAGATTACTTCTGGAATTCCCCCAAAGCCCCATTCTTAGCCGTCTTCCCGTTCTCTCCTTTACTGTTTGTATTCATTCCTAGGATTTCTTGATCACCTTTGGGCTGATAACTCCCATATCCACATCTTTAACCCTAACTTCTTGCTTTTAAGCTCCAGACCCACATTTCCACTTGCTGGCTAAACACTTCTATGTGGAAGCACTTCCAAGCCAGTGTTCTCCAAATGAACTCATTACTTCACCCCTGAAACCTGCTCATCCTCTTCCCCTCCCTGTTCAGGTTAATGACACTACTTTTTTAGTCACAGACTAGAAACCGGTCTCTCCGTGACTCATCTTTGGTTACGTGCCCCTTGTTACATACAGCGGTTAGGAGCTCAGGCTCTGGAATGACTTTCTGGGTTTAAATCCCAGTTCTGATTATTAGCTGTGTGAATTTTGTCCTTTGTCTGTTTCCCCACATAGAAAATGAAGATGATAATAGTGCCTTTTTATAAAGTTGTTGGGATGACTAGATAGTTAATATTTAGAATAGTGCCTGACTCACAGTAAATGCTCAATCTGGCTCTTCCCCACTGTCCTCACTGCCAGTATCTGATCCTGTTCAGAACTCAGCTCCAATGATTCTTCTGAGAAGCGTTCCCTCTTGCATTCCACCAGGTAGGTATTTGACTTCTTTCCTCCTCGTTGTTCCATTGTACTTAGTCCATATCTATTAGCAACACACTGTCCTAAATTTCCCATTACTTGTTCAAGGGTATGTCACCTAAGCAGCTGTAAATTCCTTTAAAGACTTGTTTCTCGATTATTTGTGTATTTCAAATACCCAGCGCCATGTCTGGCACATGACAGGTAGGTATAAATGTTGGCTGAGTGAATCTAGTCAGTTACTAAGGCCTGTCAGTGTCTCTTGCCCTCTTTCCTGCTCTATTTTCAAGCTCTAATCCTCTCTTGCATAAATTACTGCAAAGCTTACTAATATTGTCACCAATTTTTCAGTCGTCCCATTGGCATCAGAATAATGAATTGGAAGTCACTCTTCTTCTCAAAAACTTACCTATTATCTTAAAGTCCAAATTCCCTGCCATGTATTCAAAGCCTTCTAAGAAGTGGCCCCAAATTATTTCTAGTCTTAGCTTCCATTACTTCCTTCAACATAGTCCATGCTCCAGATTACACTAATCTCTTCCTTTTTCAACATATCCTTCACCTCCACTTGTTTTTATTTATTTATTTTAAAGATTTTATTTTTTTCCTTTTTCTCCCCAAAGCCCCCTGGTACATAGTTGTATATTCTTCGTTGTGGGTCCTTCTAGTTGTGGCATGTGGGACGCTGCCTCAGCGTGGTTTGATGAGCAGTGACATGTCTGTGCCCAGGATTCGAACCAACAAAACACTGGGCCGCCTGCAGCGGAGCGCACGAACTTAACCACTCGGCCACGGGGCCAGCCCTCCACTTGTTTTTATTTATGCTGTGATCTCAAGCTAAAACACAGGCTGCACACTGGTGGACCTTTTTTTGGCCCACAAGAAGTTTTTAATTGAGCCAACATTTAAAAGTTGTGATGTTTGCATAAACATTAGGATGACAAAAGGTTCTTGAAAAATAAGACTTGGCAATATTGGGCCCCTGTTCTTGTACAGCAGCAACCAGCTGGAGCTGCTCTGCCAGCTGCCCCCTTCTCTCAGGGCACGTATTCATCACCTAGCCAGCTTTAAAAAAATCTCTCAACATTACAAGCGTACAATGAAGAGATCAGGCTAATGGTGTGACAACTGGGCCTATCTCTGATGTTACACAACATAAAGAACCTCTCTCCTGTGATGTCGTCTATCTCCAGAACTGTATGACCTGAATCTCTCAGACTCTAGATCTAATTCTGTTTAGTAAAAATAGGGGCTAGAGGAACAAGTTAAAGGACACTGTGAAGGAGCCAGTCAAATCCAAAAGACCTCTCTCCAGCACAGCTGGCCCAACTCTTCAACGAATTAGTGTCACCAAAGAAAGGCTGTTCCAGGAATCCAAAGTAAGAGATTTAAAGAGTTAAGACACATTACCTGGTGTAATGCGTGCTTCCTGGTTTGGATCCAGGCTTAGAGGAAACTCAGCCCTAAAAGTACTTTTCTTGGGACAATTGGGGGAATGTGAATACAGGTTTATATTAGATTAAGGATAGATTGTTAATTTTAAGCATTTATTGTGGCAATGTAGAAAAACGTTGTGATTTTGCAAATGTATATACTGAGGTAAAAAATTAAAACAACCAACCCTTTGTACACTTCCCTGCCCATTCTCCTGAACTGTAAAGGTCTAGGGTTGGCGAACTTTCTGTGAAGGACCAAACAGCAAGTATTTTAGGCTTTGTGGGCCATAGTTCTGGGGCAACTACTCAGCTCTGCTGTTGTAATCTAAAACGGCGTAGACAATACACAAACAAATGGGCATGGCTGTGTTCTAGTAAACTTTGTTACAAAAGCAGGCAGCAGGATGCAAACTGTGTTTGTCAACCTCTGGTCTAGAACAAACACCACTTCTGAAAAAGTCTTTCCTGGTACCCATCAGAATCAGTGGCTCACATTTTGCTGTAGACCCACTTACCACACCAATCATCTCTCTCATATATGTACTCATCTCCATTAGGGAGTAAGTTCTTGAAGGTAGGTGCCATTTTACTTTATGAACCCCCTGACCCCTCCAGTGAGTTCCTTGCAGAATAGAAACTTAATGAATATTGTTTCCAAAAACCAAGTCTAACCTAAAAGGAAGATTTGGCACCATTAATGACATTCAAAAGAATGAGCAGCAGTTCTGAAAGTAATTCTGAAGGAGCTTCAGGGAAAGTGCACGGGTGGTATCACTAGAGTGACTAGTGCCTTGTGTGCTGTGCATGGCGACGTGTCGTCAGCATTGTATAATCAGACTCGTGTGTAAGTGCAGTAGACTTGGTGGGCACAGGAATGCCCAATGCCTCCCCCCTTTTTAATCCCATTAGAGTATCTACGATACTATTAGATTTACATCAGGTGCATGAAAAATGCTCAACAAATTTAAACTACAGTACTGGGGGAAAAGATGATTTTCTTTTTCACAAGACAGGGAGAAGATGGCAGCAAATGCCTCCAAAAGGGGTTCTCAAGGTTTGACAACCACCACAGGTACAGCCGTCCCAGGTTCCCTTTCTCATGTTTACTTTCTTGGTTAGGGGAACCAGGGGGTGGGGGTGGGGTTGGCGTGGAGGTGTCCCTGGCTACAGTGGAATTCCAGATTCCACAGCAAAGGTCTCGTGGGACAAGGGAGAAAGGTGCATGCATATCTTCTGTAGAAAGTATCATCAAACCCCAGGGAAGACATGGAACTGGGGGCAAAAGCAGACCCTGGGAAGAACACAGTTCAGGTCACTGGAGACAAAGTGTTGGCTGTTACAGAACAGGGGATGAGAGGGAAGGTTAGAGGAGGGCGCACAGGTGCACACGACTACCAGACAGACATCCTCCTAAAACAGAGGTTAGTTCTAAGATCAGGGTAGGTTACAAAGTCAGAAGTAAGGGAAATTAAGGTGAGAGAAAGGCCAAAGCAGAGGAGAAGCCTTCACAAGAAGGGAAGTGATGCTGAATTAAGAATTTAGAGTTGAGTAAAAGGTTTATTAGTGCAGTCAACACCACGGAACAGCACATATAACACAACCCGCAACCCGCAGAGACACTAGTGCAAAGGGTAGGGAAGCTTAACAGCTTCCTGGCTCCAAGTGAGGGTGACGACAGGAGGGTATGGGCCCTGGTAAGGCAGGCAGGGGCAGAGGGGAGTGGAAGAAATGCAGTAACCACACTAAGTATAGCAGCGTTTTCAAATTCCTGAGCACAGTGTCCTGGAGCTGGAACAAATGACTGTTCCCTACTCCCTTCAAGCTGTATCCCTCCACCCCAATCCCAGTGGAGCCGTGACCCAGCTACACACCTACAGCAAGCTGGCCTGGAAGAAAACTCCAAAAAGAAGCTGTTATATGGCCATCTCTCTTTAACCCCACTCCCACCTGCATATTAAAATAATCACACCCACTATCCTTCCCTTTCTCTTACTCTGCCAGTCACCCAGGGGATCAGGGAATGCCCTGGGTACCCTGAAATGGAGCTGAAGCCCTTAGGGGGCATGAGTGAGACAGAGCACAGCCTGTATCCGATCTTGCCTGGGGAAGCTTAAAACCGGCTATATATATCCAAGGAAACTGGGGGAGGGGGTAGAAATGTCTTCAAAATTAATACATGAAATACAGAGTTTTACGATGAGACCCTGGAAGGGCTAGGAGCAAAGTTGTCCAAAGGACACAGGCATTGATGCTGGACTGTCATATCCACTGCTGGAACAGAGGAAGCTTCTCCTCTCAGATGGGCTTATGCAGGGTTGGGGCAGACATAAGTTCAGCCAAGAACTCCCTTGGCCCTGCCTATGTTAAAGCCAAAGGTTGTGCTGAAAAGGAAAAATAGAAAACAGACCCCATCCCTGTCCCACCCTATCCAGAATCCCCACAATAGGAACAGTAAAAGAAAAGCTTTAAGTTTTGTTAATTTTTTTTTTCTTTTTCCTTTCTTAAAAAAAAGTAAATAAATTAAATTGCCAACAGTGTGGCTGGGCTGGAAAAGTGGGGCAGCTATAACCGGGCCATTCTTAAAAAAAGTGGGAGGGAGGAAGGGAGGGAAATGTAACAAACAACAACGGCCAAAGGAAATTATCAAAATAACTAGTTACAATCACAGGGCGGGCGAGGGGTCTATGGAACTATTATGGCCTGTGCCACAAGAGGCAGTGCCTACCCAATTTCAGCAAAAGCCAGAGCTGCTTCCTGCTGAGCATACTCACCCCAAGACTAACCCCCCTACCCCCAACCCTGTCATTCCCTAATTATGAGAAAGTGTAGGAAAGAGCTCATCTGGAAATTTTCAACGTCCCAACCTGCAGACCTGCACACCTTTAAGGTGGGCTGAACAGGGTATTGCTTGGCACAGAGGTCCAGTCCTCCCCTAAGGGCCATCAGTGATGGCCAGTTCCTGGCCTCATTTATTTCTAGGGTTTGGGTTCCACCCTTACCATTTCTTCAGGATGTCTGCTCCCCAGGGCTGCCCTCTCACTGCTGTCGAGAGTCAACAGGCCTGCCTGCTCGGATTCCCTGGTTTGGAAGGAGGGGAAAGTTGAGAGATTCCTCACTCCACCCTGATCCTCTAGAGAAAATGAGTATCTTTGTGCTTTCTGAAAATATCTGGAACCAGGGACTCTAGGCAGGAAAACAGATATAGAAGGGGGACTTTCCCAACCAGCCTGAACATTTACACACATCTTAAGGGAAGAAATTAGGCAAAAGGAGGGAATCTGGGTTTCCCACCTGAAAGGCTGAGCAAGGTGCCCTGGGGCCCTTCTGTGCCAGAAGAGCAGGGAGATGTGTGGCCCCAGTGTAAGCCACGGTATTAAGGAGAGTGGGGAGGACTCAGGGCCCAGCTGCTGCAGTGATGGGATTTTCTGATTTCCACCTCTTCCTGATAGACCGTCGAGATCTCTTAAATCTCTTCCACACCGTGCGCAAATATCATGACAAGCCCCGGCTCCTGGACCATGTCATCACCCATATGCTGGTTCTCACAGGCCATCACAACAACAGCCTGCTTGCCAGGGATGCGCTTGGCCACGTAGTTCTCATAGTAGCGCCGGTTCATCTGTCTTGTCTCTAGTGTGGCCAAACCTTGGGGCCAGCTACGCTCATGGGCATTTTCAATCAGCTCGTTGACAATAGAGGCAGGACAGCCACTCTCCACCAGGGAGCGCTTGATTACCGCCTGGAGTACAGCATCTGGGGTCGAGATCATCCCTCCCCAGCGGGTCACTCTTGCTGGCTGCAGGGAGTTCACCCACCTGTGTGGAGGGAGATGGAGGTGATCATTCCAGCTCATCCCCTTTCCTTTCGTTGACTTTTTTCTCCTAATAGGAACGACCACCCACTCTGCACTCAGCTTAACCCTATTCTTCCTTCTTTCCTTCCAATGTTGGGTGAGAAATTCCAAATCTTTCCCTGCTTGGTCCTATCTGAGTCACCACATGTTACTCACCAGATCAAACTCCATGAGTTTAGGGTCTCTGTTATTTTCCTTAAAAATCTCCCTAGTTAGCACACATGGTACCCGGCACATGTAAGTGCTCAATCGATGTTTACTGGAAGAGGCAATCGTTCTCTGTACTGGTCCCACGCAGCACGGCTGCACTAACTGCATCGAGTCACACCTACAGATCAGCTGCGAACTGTACAGGACTCCAGACCCGAAAGGGACCTTAGACTTCACCTGTCTACTTCACTTATTTTTGCTGCATTTTAGATCACTTTCCTGGATTTGCACTCTCTCTCTTCTCTGGAGTATAAGCTACCTGAAGACAGGGACGATATCTTCTGTTTCTTTCTGGCTCTCCTAGTACTCCACAGCCTTTGATACAGGGCTTTGTACATGTGGGTACTCACTGAATTCTGGGTAAACTGCATCCTTGGGTAAGCTTTCCCTTCCATTCACCCAAAAGAATAAGAGATCCTATATTGGGGCTGAAGGTTATCCTCTCTGCCCCTGTCCTTCATCCCAACATCTGAAAAGCGGTGGCCCCAGCCCAGCCCTTATTACCCTCCTCCTGCCACTCCCCTGCTTGTGCTCCTTTCAGGGCTCAGTGCCAGGAAATGGAGTGAGTGACTCCACATCCTGAGTGACACTCACTCTAGGATCTCGTTGTATTCAATTGTCTCCTCCAGGTTCTGAAGGTTGGGGTTGACACTGCGGATCGCACGCATGTATGCCTTTAGCAGCTGGATGTCTCGCTTCTGTTGGAGGGAAGGAGAACCAGGGATGATGGGTAAAGAAGACAGCAGATGAGACAAAAGTTTATCAGAGAATGAGGGCAATTGAGAGATCTGGGGAACAACCGGCCTGTAAGCTTCATGAAGACAGAGATAGGACTGTCTGATTCATAGCTGTATCCCCTCTTCAGAGAGAAGGCGTTTGAGAAACGTTAGGTGAATGGATGACATTGGGATGAAAGGAAGTGAGAGCTCCAATCTGATTCCCTACCGAGCCACAGGCAGAGCATCCACTCACCCAGGCTCACAAGCACCAGCACAGATCTGTACACTCACACAGTGCTTCTCACCCATGTTCTTTCCCCATGTTCTCTGGGCCCCACCTGCTCTGCCAGCTGGTGCTTGTGTTCAGCTGACGTCTTCTCTAGCTCTGCAATGCGTGTCTGCTGCTGCTGTACCACTGAGCGCAGGTGCTTGATGCAGTTGTGGTTTGGCAGCTCATCTTTGGGCATCTCCAGCCTGCCACCCAGGGTGGGAAAGAGCAGAACAGGAGCATCAGTGGGACACGTGGGCCAAGGCAGAAAAGTGCTGAGAGGGCCTTCTCCTACCCCACATTTCTAACATTCATTCAGGCCTTCCTCCTGGTTGTTCCCCTCACTTCCTTCTCCCCAGCATCCCCCTCACCCTTCTGCTCTCTACTTTCTCGAGGCTTCTTTCCCTCTTTCAGCATGGCTCTCCTTTCCTGCAGGTTCTGCCTGTACACTCACTCCTTCTAAGAGGCCCTAGATTCACAGCTCCAGCTATTAGCATTTAGTCAAATCTTTCACATCCCAAAGAAAAAAAAATAGGGCAAGAGGAAATATGAGAAGGCTGGAAATTAGAGCAGTTAATGTGACAAAGAGAAAGTGTCCTGGACCGAGAGGAAAGATAAAGTAAACCAGTTTTCAGTGTTATCACACAAACTGTCAAATCACTGTCCCCCTTCTTTTACTAAAGCAAGAGCAAAAGGATCAGAGCTGGAAAAGCAGCACGAAAAAGTGAGGTCTTGAGGCAGCGAGCCAGGGAGGCCAAGCACACTCCTTGCCTACATGCCCAGGAGACGTCAGCTAGTGAGCAGGGGATCAGGGACGGGGTATAAATGGGAAGGCCGGAATCTCACCCGCAGCCCTGTTCACAGGTCACAGGCCGTTTTGGGTTGTGCTCACAGTCGCTGAGGTGAGACATGAGGTTGTCAAGCCGGACAACAGCACTGCAGCCAAACACAGCGTTATCGCAGGCAATCTGCAGCTTTGACAACATGTTCCGCATGATCCGAGGTACTGGGCGCAGGTGTGCAACCGTCACAACACTACGGTCCACTGGACACGTCTGCTGCTGAGAGAACCACTGGGTGATGCAGGCGTTGCAGAAAGCATGCTCGCAATGAGGTGCCTAGAAGGGAGAGTAGGACAAAAGGGGCACAAGAGAATTAGCAGGTGCTGAGAGCCTGGACTGGATAATGCCACAAAACCAATCAAGCTCTTGAGCGGCTTCCATGACCAGATGTCCCTGGGGTCATGGCAAAGTACAGATGTACCGTGGGCAAGTCACTGTGGGGGACAGGCTTCAGATATGTGTCCTGTGCTCGAGATTCCAAACGGATTGTGACATAAGACAAACAAGTAAAAAGTTATATAACAATAAGATACAAATAATATTCTAGGACAATAGGAGAGATGACACAAAGCAGTGAATTATTAATTACCAACTGGATTGCATACACAATAACTGCCAAAGAATCCCAGAGGAGGGTGACATCTTTCCAGGCGAGGTCAATCAGGGCAGGTATTTATGGAGAGGACAGAATTTGATATGGGTCTTGAAGGATGAGTAGAGAGGAGTGGGGACAGAGATTTACTGGCAAAAGTTCAGTGTAAGAAAGCAAAACCGGGGCTGGCTGGTGGCGCAGTGGTTAAGTGCGCACGTTCCGTTCAGGTGGCCCGGGGTTCGCTGGTTCGGATCCCAGATGTGGACATGGCACCGCTTGGCAAGCCATGCTGTGGTAGGCGTCCCATATATAAAGTAGAGGAAGATGGGCACAGATGTAGCTCAGGGCCAATCTTCCTCAGCAAAAAAGAGGAGGATTGGCAGCAGATGTTAGCTCAGGGCTAATCTTCCTGAAAAAAAAAAAAAAAAGCAAAACAAAACAAAAGCCTGGAACTCCTGGGGAGAGGTTAGGAGTCCTCTCTGTGGGCCCAAGTTCTTACTGATGAGGGCTGACCTGAGGCATTGCCCTGAGGCCCAGTGGCCAGGCCCAGCCTCCAAAACAGGGCTGGTTTTTTGTAGAATCACATTCTTTTCAGTTTCACAAAGATCATATTTCAGCCTACTTCTTTGCTAACTCAGGTAACCTCTAAAAGTAATCCTTCAAAGTGAGAGGGTTCCTGGCCTCCAGGACAGGACAAACACAGCAGGTGCTTAGTAGATGGTGACGAATGAATGACTAGAGTGCTGTGTCTCAAACACTCTCCCAGGTACTTAAGATAAAAAAAGACAGATTCTGGGGCTGGCCCGGTGGCACAGTGATTAAGTTCACACGTTCTGCTTTGGTGGCCCAGGGTTCACTGGTTCCAATCCTGGGTGTGGACGTGGCACCGCTTGGGAAGCCATGCTGTGGCAGGTGTCCCACATATAAAGTAGAGGAAGATGGGCATGGATGTTAGCTCAGGGCCAGGCTTCCTCAGCAAAAAGAGGAGGATTGGCAGCAGATGTTAGCTCAGGACTAATCTTCCTCAAAAAAAACCAACAAAATAAAACAGATTCTGCCTTCAAGATGCTCACAGACACCAAAGACTGAAACATAGAAAGGTTTTGTAAGGAAAGAAGTCATTCTCAATATCACTAATCCAACTGTCAGTAGATTTTTATTTTTCACTCAAAGACATATTTGATTCTTTTTAAAATCTTACAGACTCTGTGTCCAAAAAAATCCAAAATTTGTTCACTTTTCCCCACCTATTCCGACAATGACCCAGTGCAAGCTACCATCTCTCACCTATATTGTTAAATATGTCTCTAAGTGGTCTCCCTACATCTGCCTTGCCCCTTTACAATCCATTCTACAGTCAGCAGCCAGAGTGATTATTTAAAAGTGCTAACTAGACCATATCACTCCCCTGCTTAAAACTTTCCAGTGGCCTCCCATCATACTAAAAATAATCCAAACTCCTACTCAGGAACTGTAAAATTCTGCTTGATCTGGCCCAGGGCCTCTGACCTCTCCTCACCTCACACCATGCTCCCAGCACTGTGCTCAGGCCATTTTGGCTTTCTTTCTGTTCCTTGTCCACACCCAGCTCATTCCTGCCTCAGGACCTTTGCTTTTGCTGCTCCTCTTTGCCTGAAAGGCTCTTCCTCTAAATCTTAGCATGAATGGCCCCTTATCATTCAGATCTCAGCTCAACTGTCACCTCTTTTGTGACCACTTGATCTAAACCTGCCACCCCTGCAGAAATATACAGAATGTGCTACCCTCTGTATAAGAAAGGTGGGCAAATATCTGTCTGTCTATATATATTCATACTTGCTTTTATCTGCCCACATACACACTGGAAGGATACCAAATAAACTAATAGTTATCTATGCAGTATTAGTTGGACTAGGACAAGTAAGTGAGTTCTCACTGTATACCTTTTTATACTGTTTTGATTTCTGAACCATATGAATTTATTACCTATTCAAAAAATAAATAAATATGATGTAGGAAAATCAGTACCCCTAGCAGAGGCCTTCTACCCTTGGAAATGTGCCTGGTAACCTGGCACCACAGGTCTGCCTGGCCTGCTCCTCAGAAGGTAAACCCTGGCGGGGAGGTGGGGGGTGGCAGCTTCTGAGTTAGTCTGACTTCACACGTGACTCACCTCAAATGACAGTGCCAGAAAACAGACAAGGCCCTGCTAGGGTGGGGAGGGAACTGACACGCCCTATGACCTCTTGACACCACCAGGATAGCTTGCTCCATACCCAGCCGATCTGCTTCTTATGGCAGTAGGTTGCAAAGGCCTAGACAGCACATCAATCCAGGGCTAGCTGCCATGGGAATGCAGTCTGGTTTTCATTCAGCTCAGGCATCTGTGCTCCTTTGGGTGGTTGAAAACTAGAGTAAGAATAAACTCAAAGGATCAGGTGGAGTCCCTGGGAGGTGTATAAGCAGCGAGTAGAGGAAGGGCCATGAGACCTCACTGACTAGTGTCCTGCTTTGAAAAATGGGATTATCTCTAGCTAGCCAGAAGTGGCAGAGGATTAACTGGCTATTTATGGAGTACAGGACATAAGGACCATGCAGGATGATGTCCCATGAATACAACTGTTAAGAATTCATCTCATTCATTATACTTGCCTGTTAATCATGAGCTTCTCCTCTTACTTGCCCTAGGAAAATACAACTGACTCTGGTCTGGCAAGGCTGGTAGAGAAATGACCTATTGAAGGTGGCAGCTTTCATATCAAAATGCAGAGTACATGGCTGCATCAAAAACTGGTTTTTCCAATAAATCACAGGAAGAAAACAGGTCAGTACATACAGTTTCCCCCTTTCTATTTGTTAGACAGTAGGCAGGCAGAAGAGGCCGCCAGGGAGACTGGCTGACCACACGAAACACTACATCATCAAATGCAGAGAGAACTTATCAGGAGAGTCTAGAAGTTCGATCATGGGTAGGAAGATGGAACCCAGTCAGAGCCCCTACAGAGGAAAGGAAGTTCCCGAGCTACTGTCAGAAGATGGAAACAGCTGACCATCTTATAGCAGAAGAACCTTAGAGCAACCTCAGAAGAAAATAAGCAGCACTGGACTTCTGTGGCATCCACTCTAGACAGACTCTGGAAGGCCCTCTCCTCTTGTAGCCACCAATGTTCCTCTGTACCAAACCTCTTGTGTGTCTGTGTGTCTGTGTTTTTGGGGGAGGGGGCAGAACACAGCGACTTCCCCATTGGTCCCATTACCTAAGAATATTTTCTATGAGCTCCACTGCTGTCTATTGCACCACTAAACCTGCCATCAGACCGACTCACCTGGACTGGCTCCTCCAAGACTCCACTGCAAATAGGACAGATAAGGTCTTCGTCAACATCCCCCTGGAAACGGGTTACATCATACCCCATGTCTCATCACTGAAACCCAGGTCCTGGAAGGAACAACAGAGGAAAAAGAGGCCAGTTCAAAAGAAGCCTACAAATATGTGCCAACTTGAACTCATTGCCAAGATCCACTCATTTGTCCAACAATTATTTACTGAGAGCCTACTATGTGCCAGTCATTTGGGGGAAAAAAGCTGACTGAAGAAACTTAATTCTAATGGGAGGAGACATTACATAAGCATACATTTAGAATAGGAAGTGATAAATGCTTTGACAGAGTAAGCACAGGACCTCATGAAGGCAAGAGATGTGGATACCCAACCCAGGTGGAAAGGAAAGGGTGATTTTGAGAAATTTTCCAGGACTAGGTGTCACCAACAGGACAAGCAAAAGTTAGCTAGGTGCTGGGGAGGGGGCAGGGTGGGGTATTAGGGTTCTAGGCACATGAAACAGCACATTCAAAAGCCAGAAGTAAGAGGGCATATGATGGGTTCGGGGAACTATGTGGTTCAGAAAAAGGCTGACCTGAAGAGTGCAAGGGAGGGAGTGTCAAGACACGAGGCTGGAGAGGCCAGCAAGGGCCAGGCCCTGAGAAGTCTTAGGTACAGAGTTTGGACTTTATCCAGAAGGCCATGGGAAGCCAAGAGACTTAAAAGGAATGACGTGATTGAAGTTCCCTTTTAGAATCACTCTGTCAATAGGGGTGAGACTAGAGACAGGAAGAACAGCTAGGCAGGAGAGAGATGGTGGGAGTCTGAACTTAGGTGGTGGCGATGGGGATAAAGAAGAAAGGAGGTTCAGGAGAGCAAGGACTCAAAGAGCAGCGAGGCTGCCATGCTCCTTCTTTGGGATCCTAAGGGTCAAACCCAAAGAAGAGGTCACTGAACAGTGACTGAAACTCCCCTGTAGATATTTGACCACTGGGCTAATTGGACCAAGGATGGGCACCTGATACGCAGACAGCCAATCCACAGATCAGCCATCAACTGTGATGTCCTAGACAAGATAAGCTGAGTCAACCCGATATTCTCGGGACTTTAGAATCAGGCTGTCCAATTTAAAAGGGGAGGAGGGAATGGGATGCAGAGAGGCCTTGACAGGTCAAGTGCAAGCTAAAGTACAGCACTGGATTAAGTCAAAATCACCTAGATTCATCCCCAGTTCTACTACTCGTTAGCTGTGTGACCTTGGATAGGCGACACAAACTTCCTAAGCCTGCATTTTTTTAAATAGATAAAATGGGTATAAATAATAATGAAGTGACTTTCAGAGTTGTTCTCAAAGAGATAATGCATATAAAACATTTAGCATAGTGCCTGCTGGCACACAGTAGGCACTCAGTACATGATAGTAACCATTATTTATGTATGCCTCTAATTTCTACTACTTGATCACAAATTCCTTAAGAGCAGAAACTCCTGTTCTGCATACAGTGTAGCACCAAGCACAGTTCCTTACAAATCAATAAAATGTTTGGTGTGTTTAAATGTTGCTTTAACTGGGAGCTTCCCAGCAACCAGGGTATAGTGAACATCTACTTTCTGCCTCCCTAACATCCCATTTTCTGTTAATAGCACCAGTTTTCTCTTAGGAATCATATCCTGGTTCCTATTGGGCATGTGACCCAGCCCAGGACAGTGAGAGTGATGTCTGGGACTTCTACTGGAGCTCTCAAGGTGCGCTCTTTCCCCGGGAGTTGCATAGCTGGTAGGATGTACAACCCAGAGTGGCTGGTGACTCTCTCTGCCATTGACGAGGATAGCCTGCTTACAGAATGAAGCCAATAATGAAGAAAGTAGACCTGAGAGACTGAATTCAGATGAGATCATTTGAGGTTCCGGATTCAGCCATGCCTGAAGCCACAATCACCTTTCAAATCAGTTACGTGAACCAATAAATTCTCTATTATGTTCAGGCTGGTTTAAGCCGGGTTTTTGTTTCTTTCAACTGATAAAACTCTGATTAATACACAAAGCTAATGGATACAAGAAATCACAAGGCCCCCACTGGAACCACTTATCTTTCTTTACCCATTTCATATTGGAACAATGATAGCCCGGGTCACTGCTACAATTACACTGACCTCCATCACCACCACTTCTCTATAAACTCCATCTAGGGCCTATAGTTGAGGGCCTTGGGCTTACTAACAATCCCTCTGAAACCATCACTGTAAACCACCTTGGCCTGGCTCTCTCCTATAAAATGGGGCTGGGAGTGGGGCATGTATCATATATTTGTCTCCCTTCAGACCTTAGACCTTCTGTTCCTAGGCTACATAACAGAAAAAAATAGAAGCAAAGGATGTAATTCCCTTGAATAATCAAGCTTTAAACAGTGATGGATTAGGGTAAGTACATGAACGATGACATTAAAGACATAATAAAGTGAAACGTAAAGCCCAGAAATAAGGCTCTTGTGATTCTCCTCGTTGCAACTCACTGAGCTGAACAATGAAATGGTGGTAAGAGAGCAAGAGCAGCCACAGTGTCTTCTTTAAGATTGGCACCTGACCTAACATCTGTTGCCAATCTTACTTTTTTTTTTTCCTTCTTCTCCCTGAATTCCCCCAGTACATAGTTGTGTATTCTAGCTGTAGGTCCCCCTGGCTCTGCTATGTGGGACACTGCCTCAGCATGGCCTGACAAGAGCGTGCTAGGTCTGCGCCCAGGATCCAAACTGGTAAAACCTGGGGCCACTGAAGTGCAGCATGTGAATTTAGCCACTCAGCCACAGGCTGGCCCCCACAGTGTCTTCATTCTGTGTACCTCGACCACTGAGAGCCGCAGTGGATAACCATGGTATCATTCACCCAGTAGCCATACTCTAGGAATTATACTCCCTTTCATCCATTCGGCTCCAGTGGGAGGTGCCTCCCTAGAACTATGAGACCTTACCCTAGACTACAGCTGTTTGGGCCAAGGGTGAGCATGAGATCCAAGTGGGGCCAATGGATCCTACCCTAAGAATTTGAGCTTGGCACCAAGAAAGTGAGTTGGTCCTTCTCTGGCTGTCATGTGGACTGAGGAAGACAGAAATCTACAGAGGGAAAGAAAAGACTGAAATAGATGCAGCAAGAAAGGCCAGGATAGGGGCTGGAAAGACTCCTGAGGCTTCAGGGTAGCTGGTGCGTTCCCTAGGCCCAGGTGCCTTCCTAGCTCTGGTTTCTGTGAGTCACCCAAGTATCCTCTTTGTGCTTAAGCTACTTTGAGTTGGCTTTCTGTCCCTTACCACCAAAAGAATCCTGGCTCATACAATAGCAAAGAAATAGCATATTAGCCTCAGAAATCTGGAGAAGGAAGGATAAACTAAGAGCCATGGTTTTTTCCTTTAATCTCCAAACCTGGTTTTTAAAAGTTTAGTGAAAAACCTTACTGTAAAACAACCTACATACATTTATTTAATAAACTTTTACTGAGTACCATTTATACATCAGTAAGCCTAACAAAATCTAGTCCTATGAGATAAGTGATGGGGATGCCCTTTGCTATAACAGATTCACACATGAGCAATACAGACAAGGTCCCAGCTCTCATGTAGTTTATATTATACTGGTAAGAATTTCCAGTCCACCAGGCTAAACCTTGATTACAGTGTATTTTGTCATTGCCCTCATGACTGAAGTTTGCCCGGTTGCCAACTTATCCCCTAAAACAAATCCTGCTGCAATTAACACCCTTGTAATATGATTTTTTTGAGCTCAAGAACAAATCTCTCTCCTAGATACCTAGAGGTGGACTTGCTGGGTTGAATGGTGTGCCTACTATTTATTTTCCTAGATACTACCATACCATCTTCTAGAAAGCCCTTTTCAATTTACACTACCACCAACAGTGCATGAGAATACTTTAACAATGACATTAAAAAAAAAAAGGAACCTGCAAAAAAGGATTGAGAAACGTTGGCCAGAGATAAGAGAAAACTCTGGAGAGAAGAGGCTCACAAAAGTCAAGGAAGTTGGGGGGTGGCGGGGGGCAGTTTCGCTTTTGCAAGATGAAAAAGTTCTGGAGATCTGTTTCACACAGTGTCGTATTCTTAAAAATGCTGAATTGTACACTCAAAAATGGTTAAGATGGTAAGTTTTGTGTTGGGTTTTACCACAATAGAAAGAAAAGGAAGTGGAGTGCTTAGAGGAAGGAAAAGAAGTGTCAAGAGCTGGAAACAGACAAGTCAGATAAAAAAAAACAAAAGTCGCCAGGATGTGGGACTGTGGCTACCACAGTAGAGAGTGGTTCCAAGGACTTGGGTGGCACTATGGAAAGCACTTTTAGCGCAGCATTGGAAGTGGAAGCCAGACTGCAGTGGTTCAGAGTGAACGAGAGACAAGGACTGAAGATAAGTCTGTCAAAAGCTTGATTTCAAAGGAAGGGAAGGGGAGAGGAGGAGGACAGGAAGAGACCAGAGGAGGCCAGGAAGTTGAGGGAGTGAGTTGTGTGGGGGTGTTTTTCCTTACGATGAGAAAGGCTTGAGCTTGTTTATGTGCTGAGAGGAAAGCACTAGTGACGAGGAAGAGATAAAGACAGGAGAGAATCTGGTCGGGAGATCTGGAATTGTGTTAAACAGGAAGAGACACACCTTCAAAGCAGGAAGGAAGAATTGCATACAGAGAGGTCCAGATAGGTTTTCAAAGATCATACTGGGGCTGGCCTCCTGGCCGAGTGGTTAAGTTCGCGCGCTCTGCTTGGGCGGCCCAGGGTTTCACTGGTTCAAATCCTGGGTACGGACCTATCACCATTCATCAGGCCATGCTGAGACAGCGTCCCATGTGCCACAACTAGAAGGACCCACAACTAAAATATACACCTAAGTACTGGGGGGCTTTGGGAAGAAGAAGGAAAAATAAAATCTTTAAAAAAAAATCATAGCAGTAAACTTTCAAAAATCTGACAAACACATTCATTTAAATGAACAGTAGAGGTACAGTTAAGTGATTATGGTAATGTAAGCCCATTTGATGGAGTAATATATTTTAAATAATGTTTATGAGGAATATGCAATAACATGATATAATAATAGGTGAAAAGAGTAGGACACAAAATTGAACAAAGATCTGTTTAAAAACATATATTTATAAATAATCCATACATAAAAAGAGAGCAGAAAGAAATATCAAAATGTTAACAGTGGTTTTATTTGGGTGTAGCACTAAGGATAATGTTTTTCTTCTTTTTTTGGGGGGGAAGATTAGCCTTGAGCTAACATCTGCTGCCAATCCTCCTCTTTTGTGCTGAGGAAGACTGGCCCTGAGCTAACATCCGTGCCCATCTTCCTCCACCTCACTTGTGGGACGTCTGCCACAGCACAGCCCAACAAGTGGTGCGTAGGTCTGCACCCAGGATTCGAACCAGTGAACCCCGGGCCACCAAAGCAGAATGTGCAAACTTAACCCCTGCAGCACCAGCCAGCCCCAGCTTCTATTTTTAATTACCAAAAATTTTAGTGAGTATAGTTTTTTTTTTTTTTTGAAGATTGGCAGCTGAGCTAACATTTGCTGCCAATGTTTTTTTTTTCCTTCTTCTTCTCCCCAAAGCCCCCAAGTACACAGTTGCATATTCTCGTTGTGAGTGCCTCTGGTTGTGCTATGTGGGATGCCGCCTCAGCATGGCCTAATGAGCACTGCCATGTCCATGCCCAGGATCCGAACTGACGAAACCCTAGGCCACTGACGCGGAGCACCAGAACTTAACCACTCGGCCACAGGGCTGGCCCAAGTATACACTTTTTTAAGGTCATAATTCAACTTTAAACCGTCTTCCACAAATAGGGAAAGAATAAATTTTTTAAAATTTAGAAATTACTTAAGAATTAAAAATACAGGAATGCTTTTACTTTTGAAGGACAGGAATAAAAAGTTACTGAATTTGATCATACCCAGAAGTTTTTCCCATTGACCTGGTTAAGATAGTCATACTTTTACCTTTAGAGTTAGAATGGACCATAAGAGACCATTTGATTTAAGTTCCCAGGACAGGAATCCCCTCCAGGGCAGCCAATAGTCAGTCACCTTGTGCTTAGACACTCCTGGGAAAGGTCAAGACAGGGTGTAGCAATAGCACAGATGAGAAATATCTAGCCCAGACCCACTTCTCTCATGGCATTCTAGAATGCCTAAGTCCCTCTAAAACAGGTACCCAGAGCTCCACAGGCGGACTGACCAATATAGATACAATGGGACTATTACCACCTTTCCTATCTACTGCAATTAACGCAATGGACATTGGTTAATGCTGTTCTGGATAACAGCTAGTGCCACTCTTGCCATCCAGACACACACAGGGCTGGGAGGAAGGGGGAGGGGCAGGAGACAAAGTTAAGAAGAGGAGCTGAGATAGCGTCTACCTAATAGCAAAAATATTCCCAAATATCCTTCATTCATCTACTGAACTGCTGACTTTACAATATCGACCTCGAGTAAATAAACAAATTGTAATTTGGGTTCTCTACAGTAACTATAAAATTAATGAGAGGAAAAAAAAATCACTGCTGCCTTTAAAATGCACCAGGTATGAAAAGACTTGCAAGATAAATTAAGAGAAAGAAACTAAGGTATAGAATAGTGTATATAAAATATGCCACCATGAATGCAAAAATCAACATGTATGTGTATACGCTTACATATGTGTGGAGCTCCAGAAGAATGCATAGGAAATTGCCATTAAGGTTAAAACAAAAAACATGGCTAAAATATTCACTTAATGTGTCATATATTATACATGTCAATGACATACAATTTAACATGTATTCTAGAACAAAGTCTGGAAAAAATGTACTCGCAAAAAAAAGTTGATCAAATTGAATCACAAAAAAAAAAGTAAATGTACTAAAAAAAGTATATGCCCTTTTACCTAGCAATCCTACTTCCAGGATCTTAGCCTAAGGAAATAATTACGCAAGGATGTCAAAACAATACACTAGGTTGTTTATCTAAGCATTGTTCATAATTAAAAAAATCAGAAATACCACAAATATCCAGTAGAATTTCTTACATCCATAAAATAGAATATCATATAGCATTAATATGACTTAGATATATTTATTTCTTATTAATAATAATTTATTTAAAAATATTTATTACTTATATAATAAAGGAATATATTTATACATATATATGCTCTAGTGCCATTTTTGTTTAAAAAGTAAATTTATATTTATGTGTGTACATATACTGGAAACATCTGGAAAGATATATCTTACGGAAGCTATCTCTAGGTGTAGACTTTTAGTACTTTTAATTTCACTCACAGTTTTGCTTTATTGGTTTTCCCTACTTTTTCTACAATGATCATGTTTTACTTACACAATTAAATAATAATAAGGTCAACATTTATTGAGCATTACTATATGCCAGGCACTATTCTACGCATTTCTCGTATATTAACTCATCTAATTACAACTCTATGAGTGACTCTATGAGGTTGGGACTGTCATTATCCAAAATTTTCAGATGAGTGACAGATGCACGATGGTTAAAAAGCTTGTCCAAAGTCATACAGCCAACAGGTGGTGGAGCCAGATTCAAACCCAGACAGACTGGGCTCCAGGGCCCGTGCTTTCACCACTGTGCAAAACTGCCTCCCAAACTGAAAAACGCAAGTTGCCAAAATAGTGTAGTATGGTGCCATTTTTATAAGGACAATTTAAAAAATAAAAAGTAACATATGTAGTATACACATTTTTAAAATCTGGATGCTGGGATTGAACTTTTGATCTAGGTTATATATTTCTGCAAGATTTAAATTTTTAAAAAATCAGTTATCCTTAGAGCAAGAGGCGAAAACTAAAATAGCATTGCCCTTTTCTCCCTTATTGCTATGGGGCAGTGCAGACACAGGCCTAGAGTTTGTACTGTGCCTCACTGCACTTTCATTTTAAACCAACGCTAACAATGTTGTCTTAAAGAGAAATACAAATTCTGAAAGCTTATCAATGTCTCAGGAGATCCCACATCCCCAAAATAAACAGCAGAGAACTTGCCTCAGTTAGTGCAGAGATGGCCAGAGGGGTGGGAAGCCACCAGCCAGGGTTAAGAGCTGCAAGGTTCCCACCATAAAGTTACGGTTTGCAAAACTCTGCAGAGATGCTGGGCATCTCCAAATCGAACTCTCCTTTTGTCTGCTTAGAGTCTCCTCTTTATCCCCTTCTACAACTGCATCGCTTCAGGGGAGCAGCCTCCAGAGTTAAGGGGAAACTTAGATTTCTGATCTGACTAGGGTATTCTCTATTAGTTATCTTTGGGAAACAAATATTGCCATGGTTATATACACCCTTGGAAGCCAGCTCCTTGTTCTGCCTTGCCCTGCCCCTAGGCAGACAGTCAAGCCGACAGGCCAGGTTCCTCGACTAGTCCTACTCTCTGGGACTCAGCACTGCTGTGGGGCTGTCAGAAGGGCAGGTTGTCATTCCAAGGGGGATGCCTCACAAGAACTCAGCTGCTCACTGCCCTGGCGGCAGAAGCCTTAATAGAACTGAAACCACAGGGACCTCACCTCAAGAGTCACAGCCAGTGACCACAGCCACTGGAAGCACAGTTTCCTGAATATTCTCCTTGAGCTGTGGTAGAGGAAAAGGGCTTGGAAGGTTTCACTCAGGTTGGGGCGCTGAACTAAAGTAGCAGAGAAGTGGCCCTTCAGGGTTTAGGAGTTCTGCCAGCCTTCCTGATTTGAACATCCTGAACCCAAACTGAAAACTGCATTCCCACTCTGCAGGCCAGAACCACGCCAGGTCCTTACGTCACCTTACTTCCTCACTGCTACACCAGCGTCTCTCCCTCCATTCCTGGGCAGCGTCATTATAAAAATGCAAGCGCTTTAGCAGACCCCTTCCTGTCCCCTTTAACTTACTGCTGCTGTTGTTTCCCTGGTCCTCCCCGAAGAGAGCGCCAGGAATTCAAAATAGATTGTTCCTGAGGAGCCTGAACATTTATCCTCACTTACTCAGGGTTTCTTGGATCCATGTAGAGATGTGCGAATCATGCATTCACACACACATCCATGCATACACACACACACACACGAAGAGAAACATTAGAGAAGCTGCCCCAACTCATCATTTAATTTTAGGGTAGCTGGGTATGCTGTCTCAATTCTTGGCAAGAGCATAAGGGTAAAAGCCAGCTATGTGTGCCTGTAGTCACCCTTCCACCAATTCCCTCCCCTCCACGCCCTGACCACACAGAGGTACAGAGGGCTGAGGACACTCCAGCCCCAGTACTACAACCACCAGGCACACAGGGAAAGGGCCCCATAACCTCCCAGGGGAAAGCGACTCCTGGGAACTTCAACCTAGTGAAGAAATCAGTTGGTCAAAGGTCTCACAGGTGTCCCTAAAACATTTCGTCATATTTCCCTGTCCCCCAGTGAAGGAACAGGTCTGGGAAAAAAGAAAACTGAGTCAAGAATCCAGAAACCTGAGTCCTAGTTCTAGCTCTATTACTCACCAAATATGTGACCTTCGACAAGTTACCTAACCTCTCTGGGCCTCAGCTCCCTTCTCCACATGAAATGAAGCATCCTGGACTACGTAAGTTCTAAGGTGCCCCACAAGTTCCAGGATTCTAAGATTCAGCACATAAAACAAAAATAGGTAAACTAGGGGGTAATGATGTTATGAAAGGGTCTTTGGCTTTTCCACTAACTGACCTTGCTCTCTTTAGGCAACTTGCTTGATTTTTTAAGTGAAAGGAAGTGGTCTTTTTTTTTTTCCTGCCGTTATCGCCCCAAATCCCCCTGGTACATAGTTGCATATTTTAGTTATGGGTCCTTCTAGTTGTGACATGTGGGATGCCGCCTCAGCGTGGCCTGATGAGCGGTGCCAAGGCTGCACCCAGGATCCGAACCAGCGAAACCCTGGGCTGCCACAGTAGAGCACGTGAACTTAACCACTTGGCCACAGGGCCAGCCGTGGAAGTGGTCTTTTTTATTTAAGCAGTAGAATACCTGAACCGAAGTCACTCTCCCTCTTAGGAACTCAGTTTCCTCACTTGTGAGACGAGAGGGTGGGCTACACTGCCTCTAAGCTTCCGTTTAATTCTGGAATGCTGTGGTCCATACTGGATTTACCACAGGGAATTTTAAAGTTAGGCTTCTTTAGTACATTTCAACTGGTTCAATTTACAAAAGAATCCAGAGGGCACACAATTCTTCAAGAACTCATCTAACACCTAAAGTGAGCCAACCAGGCCTCAAAGGCCAACAAGGACCTCCCGCTTGGTCAGCAGCTCCAAGCACTGTTGTGTGGTTACCCCAAACCTCATCTTCATCCTATATACATACCCCTCTTGCCAGGAGAGACATGTAAAACAAACAGAAAACATGATCCTTGTCCTCAAACTAAGGTGTAGGCTTGAGCCCAATGAGTGAGTATACAGGATATAAGACACATAAAAAGACATAAAATTTACTAAGCAATTTACCAACAAGTAAAAGTTAATAGTTAATGTAAGACATAAATATGCAAAGAAGAACAGACTGATGAGTGTTAATCACGGAAAGCTTTATGCAGAAAAGAGTTTTAAGAATCAGGTTTTCAAGAGCAGAAGGAACCCAGATTAGCAGAGAAAAGGGTTGAAGCCTGGAATGGGATTCTGATTCAAGGCTCTTTACCTTCCAAGTGTTGGGGGGCAGGTTCCCTGTTCACAAGGCTCCAACCCCCTGATGCCTCCACTCAGTGCCACTCAGGAGACGCTCCCAGTAACCCATCTTGTTGGCTATTCTCCGACTGAGTCTTCCTTCCTAGTGACAAGCTCCATCGCCAAGGGGATGGATGTGATGTCACAATCAGGAGCACTCTATTAATAGGAAGAAGGAAGAAAAAGGTGAGTCAGGGGAACTACCTCCACTTGGCAGAGAGACTGGACAGACTTGGATCGGGCGGTCGGTTGAGGAGGATGAGTCGTCCATTAAGGACTACAGGTTTCAGGGCTAGGCATACAGGACTACCCTCCAAGGAGTAAGATCACTGCTAAGGAATCACACACATGGCCCAGGAGATTCAAACACAGCTGAGGGGGGGAGAGAAAGGGACAAGAAGAAAGGCAGAGAAGAGGAATTGTTTGAGATAGAAAAAGATTCTTTAATTCAGTGCACACAACTATAAGTAATGTCAATGATTCCACATCTGTGGAATGCAGAGATCTGTACAAATGTATACAATGCAGAGGTGCATGACACCTACATGCACAGTACGATGCTTTCACATAAATTATTTCATTTAAAAGGATTTGTAGAGTCCAACTGGAAAATATTATTTCATCTGGAAAACTCAAGAATGTTGGTAAAGGTGCAATTCTACTTATCAAGTGAGGAAATATTCCCGAGATCAGGCTTTTTAAAAAAATGAAGAGGCAGTGAATCAGGTGATGATTGCTGGGTGGGCGACTAGGAAGACTAGAGGTAGCAGTATGATTTGGCTGACCAGACTCATTACTAAAAGGATGGAACCAAGTAGA
The DNA here is from genome assembly GCF_021613505.1 of Equus quagga. Taxonomy (NCBI): domain Eukaryota; kingdom Metazoa; phylum Chordata; class Mammalia; order Perissodactyla; family Equidae; genus Equus; species Equus quagga. The sequence goes on along the minus strand of NC_060267.1, from coordinate 11,975,526 downwards.
GAGAGACAAGGCTTCAGATGAAGGGTGCTGAGAGATCTAGCCAACATTCTAGAGGGGAACAGCACATTATTCAAACTCCCTTCCTCACCATCACACGTCTATCAATAGATTAAGGGCTATGTTAGGAAGGAATAGGATGATGATGATTTTCATACATAAAACAGAGACCATTTCATCTTCTGAGTCTGGTACACATGCTCATTAGTTTACTATGCTCGTTAGCCACATGTTTAGGGTGGTATTTTTAAACTAATCAGATAGATAAAGGTGCAATGCCAGACACATTTTCCCTGTGGTTGGGGAGTGAGGGGGAAGTTGATATCTTTCCTGTCCATAACACAGAGGAGAGTATAATGCTTCTTCCATTTTGACAATATCCTATTTCCCAACAGCCTAGCATATGCACCTGTACCTCAAGAAATGCTGTGCTGTTGGCTATGCTCATTCTTCTTCTAGAGACAAGTTCCAGACTCAGAAAGCAAATAGTTGCCCATGCTGAGAAAACCAATCCTACTTCAATGCTCCCTTGGCCAGAACAAAACAGGATTTTTCAACTGAGAGAAGGACCAGGAGTCAGGAGACTTGGGTTCCAGTCCCAGCTCTGTCAACGGTATGACTTTAAATAAGCCATGGCACCCTTCTGTAGTTTTCCATTTCTTCACCTGTCAAGTAGAGAAAATGATACCTGCCTTATCTACCTTATATGTTGTCCTGAAAAATCAAGTGACACAGTAAATGTGAAAGCATTCTGAATACAGCTATTCTCAGGTAACGTATTTGTAGTAACAGAACGCAAAATAAATTTAGAGGCCTGAGTGCCAGGAAGGAAATGCTTGAAAGAAGCTTGTTCCTTCTTTTAAATTACTGGGAACTAGGCCCAACCACAAAGTCGGCTGGACACACAGGGTAGTAACATTATTGCATCACTCAGATTCCCTACCACTAGTCTACCCCATTTCTTCTTGGAGGAAAACTATCAGCCAGCAATACTATCAGCTTCTTGCCCTATTGTCAGACACTAAAACCACCTGTATAGGAAGAGATGAGACTATCACTATCACAGCCCAGTCCCCAAGAACAGTAGCTCAGGGATCTCCTTAACAGCCACATTTGCTATTGGGTAGAACGAAGTCAGTTTCTGAACGGGGAAGATGTCTGTCAGTCCCTCAGGCAAAACATTGGCACCCCTCTTAGCTTTCTGCTCCTTCTCCAGCTCCCTCCTCCCCACTTAATTTCGGCTGAGTCCCGGGTTGGGGAAGGCTTTCCGGTGTGTGAAGCCTGCGAAGAGGGCCTGGCGGCAAACCCAGGGCAGGGATGTAAGGAATGTGAGATTCTTTCATGGAGGGGTGGGGGGGGGGGGGGGAGGGGGGAAGGAATGGAGGAGGAAGACAAGGCTGCCAAAGACAAGGCATGGGAGAGGAGCCAAGCTATGGCGCTTCGAGGGCGGGGGTTCAGGTTCCGCCGCCCCTGCCCACGCTGGCCCCCAGAAGGTTCCCTTCCTCCCCTCCCAGCCCATCAATCATTGCCCATTTAAACACCACGTCGTTCCCCCAGGTCCCCTCCTCCCTGTCCTCCAGCCAGCCCGGGCCCCCTCCCATACTTCTTAAGGATCCCCTACTCCAATGGACATCTCCAACAGCCCACCCTCCAGCGTCCCTCTCTCACCTCCCGACTCCTCCCTATTGCTTCTCCCTTCCTCAATTTTTCATCTTTACTCCCATCCCTTCTCCTGACCTCCAATATTTGGAACCCCTACCCCAATCCCCCTGGGACATCGCCCCCTCCCCTCCCACGCCCTCTTTTCGGTGGGAGCCCGCGCAGGCGCAGTACGCACCGCCCTGGAAGCGGTCTGGCCTCTCCGTACCCCCGCCCGGCTGGAGCTGAGGCCGCAGCGGCCACGGGATAGCCCCGGTGCCGGGTCCCAGCCTTTCTTGGGAGGGGAAGGGGAAGGGGAAGGAGAAGGAAGAAGGTTCCGACCACTCGTCGCCGTGTGAGGCGGATCGTTTACCCCGCCCACCGCTGCTACGCAACCAGGCGGAAGGCCGTCACCAAACCCCGCCTCTTTGTTTAACTCGGACCTGGACTAGAGGCCACGAGCGGCCAACGAGGAGGGAGGAGGGCTAGCCGGGCCTCCGCTCTAGGCCGGAAGTCTTTATGGTCCCAAAGAGGACTGTATAGCCATTTGGGAGGGAGAACTCTATGTTCTTCCCCGTGTGCACGTCGGAGGCCGAGCCGAAGGCTTGACTACCCTGGAGGGCGAGACTTCGCTTCCGAGCGGCGCACGTGTCTCATGTCCTAAGGCTGATGCGGCGTGGTGCGAGATCGTCGCGAGGAGGCTGGCCTGCAGTGTGACTTGCCGTCAGCCCGGCCCCTCTTCCTTTCCAGAGCCGTGGTCAGCATCCCGGAGGCTCGCGACTCTATGACTCATCGTCATGGGAGTGGATACAGCAGTCAACAGGGCGACCGCGGGTTGGGGAATGGGGGAGTGTCTGGCCGCAAGGCTTTGATCTAGGGTTCCCAACGGGTTGCTCGCCTCTCTCCTAGCTGCACTCCTGCCATATCCACATCGGCTCTTCGAACAGTAGTAGAGTTCTCTGAAACACCTAAGAGGAGAGAAGGAAGATAAAGTGTCCCTCTTCCTGGGTTGTGGTTTGATTTCCTTAAGATACAGAACCGGGGTTGCGGGTGTGGGCGGGAGAGAACCTGCGCTCCGAGGAGTCAAGGTGGAGTCTAAAGCGCTCTAGGAGAAGGCAGGGATTAATTAAGCAAGCCAAGGCAATACAATTACATGACCTCTTAGGCTAATCTGATATTAAGTAGTATTTGTTATGGATATTCGCTAATCAAATAGTAATGCACATGTGCATTGTGTACATGTAATCGGTTTATACACAATATTATAGAGCTGACTACTTTTTGTGGACTAACAAGTCCCAAAGGGAACTAAGGTTCGGGCCTCTTTTCAGACCTCTGAAGGGGAACACTGAGATCTAGGGAGATAATTGCATTATCTTTCGAACTGTGAGAGGGCCTGATGCAAACGTTGTTCTCTGTGCCCCCGGTTCCCTTTTTTCCAAAGCAGATGAGTCTGCCTTTTGTCTGTCTCTGGTATACATGCCACTTTTTACTGGTGTTTATGCCACTAGGTAGTGCATTAATGATGAGGACCCCAAATCAGGAATAAAGATGAGAGTTAGAGCAGTGAGAGAAGAGGAGGAAACTGCCGGGCACTGCTTTTCATATAACTCCTGTTTTCTCGTCTGCAAAATGGAATTACATAGTAAGGCATTGTCGAGAAAAGAAGTGAAGTGCTGAGCCGGGTTTCAAACCTTTTGTCCGCCGTATTCCAAAACCCTTGGTCATTTTTCCACTGTGTCACGTCTAGGAGAGAAAATTTTACAGCCTAAGCTCATTGTCCAGCCAAGTAAAGGAAAATTGGGACTCGCGGCGTCCCCTGGTGGTGGATCTTTCTCCCTGCAGAGCCAACCATCTCGGAGGCTCCTTTAATACCTAAAATACGCCCCCTTCGCGGCTCGTGAATCTCGGGTTCCGATTGGCTGGAGGGGGCCGGAGGCGGGGCGTGGGACGCTCCAGGGCGCTGCTGATTGGCCAGAGGAGGCCAGCTCGGAGGAAACTTCCGGGAAGGTCCGCATTCCAGCGTTCCTTCGGGCGGCATCCGGCGGCAGTGGGACCTGTGGCTCCCCCTACAGGCAGCTCACCGGCGTGCACTGTCCGGCCAGCTGGTTGGGTGGGTGGTGGGCCGGGTGGGGGAGGGGATGGACCGAGTGCCGGGTTGTCCCGATGAGGGTTCGGGAAGGTTTGGCGAGTGAGATTCCATTCCCTGGCACTGCACCAGGTTCCCTACCCGCGTGCCCCTCGGCTCCCCCACTTCGGGGCTTCAGACTGAAAGAGCATCCCGGGAGAAGGCCTTCTAGCGCCCAAACAGCCTATCCAGAGACCCCCAAATTCTGATCTTGAAGTTGGAGGCTCCCGCGAAGTTCGTGTCTAACCTTTTAGGAGAGTTAGAAGCTGCCTGACTCCAGCCTAGTGTGGTAGGTGGGCCTTGGGAAGTGGAGCATGGGGGCGAAGGCTCCCAGGGTTGAGCCTTCATCCCCCTTTCCCCCTTCTAGTGGGGTGCCGAGGCTCGGGCAGCATGACGACGGAGACCTTCGTGAAGGATATCAAGCCCGGGCTCAAGAATCTGAACCTCATCTTCATTGTGCTGGAGACAGGTGGCTATGCTGGGGTGGTGGGCCCCCTGCGCGGGTTGTCGGGGCTGGGAACGGGAGGGGGAGAACACCGCCTCTGGTCTTAACTTGCTCCGGGGATGGCAGGGCGCATCCCAAGACGCTGCTCACGCCGAACCTCTCTCCGAGACCCCGGCCCAGAGAGATGCAGCCAGGTGTAGGGTAGACGGAACTCTTGCCAGATCCAAGCCTCCAGGGCCACGCGGGCTTCTTTCCACTCAGGGCCCTCTCCATGGTGCTGCCCCCACCCGCGTCTCCCCCAGGGATTCGGCTTTGCCCTGTTTGTACATCTTTTCCCTCACCCCGCCCACATCTAGATCTCATCCCTCTTACCATCCCCACCCCGGTTTATTTGACCATCCCCCACTCTCGTTTATCTGTTCCCTTTAGGCCGAGTGACCAAGACAAAGGACGGACACGAGGTTCGGACCTGCAAAGTGGCAGACAAAACGGGCAGCATCAATATCTCCGTCTGGGACGACGTGGGCAACCTGATTCAGCCTGGGGACATTATCCGGCTCACCAAAGGGTAAGCCAGCTGATGACTCCTGGCTATCCAAGGGCAGTAACAGTCAAGGGGGGGTGGGGTTAACAGTCCCTGTGACTCTTCTGAGTACTCTGAATCCTACTTTTTGTGCCCCCACAGGTACGCTTCAGTGTTCAAAGGTTGTCTGACACTGTACACTGGCCGTGGGGGTGATCTTCAGAAGATTGGAGAGTAAGTGCTATGTTGGGGATTAGGATGTAGAAGCACCAGGCCAAGAGGGGAAGTTTAAGGTTTGGAGGGAGGCAGCGTAAGGGTGTGCAGTCCCCATCCATCCTGGATCTGGACTTTTCTAAGGCCTCCAGCAGTGGCCTAGAGGATGAGTCTGAAGCTTTGGCCATTTTCTCCCCTTGCAGATTCTGTATGGTTTATTCTGAGGTTCCTAACTTCAGTGAGCCAAACCCAGAGTACAGTGCCCAACAGGCACCCAACAAGACGGTGAGTCCCATGGCCATGATGTGGGGAAAGAAGACAGGTCAGGCCAAGGAGCATGGTAGGGAGCAAGGTCTGAGTATGTAATTTGTGCCTTCAGGTGCAGAATGACAGCAGCCCCACAGCTCCCCAGCCTACCACTGGACCCCCTGCCACTTCTCCAGGTAAACCTGTTCCCTTCCATCCATTGGTCCTCCTGGCTCCCCTACTCTTTCCAGCCTGGAAAGATGCATTGCCCTCATCCCTTTTCCACATCTCTCTTCTCTCAATATATCCCCTTCCACCTAATTCTTCTCCCAGTTCTTTTGTAAGTCCCTGTGGTAAAACGATTTGGGGACCTGTTTCTATCATTGAAAGAGCTCTGGTACCCTTTTGCCCCTCCTACTCAAAGGCAAAAATGAGAACAAATTCTCCACAAAGAGTGCATCCCTTCATTCTCGCTTCTTTCTTTCTGCTGCTTCCCTGGCAGAACCTTGCCTTTTCCCCTTGCACATTTTGATTCATTACACAGTTCTAACATACTGTTACTTGTAGGACTTAACATGGAGTCCACAGCTCACAGCTTTAGAGGCCTAAGTGGTTCCCTTTTGGGGTCATCACTCTTCTTGAAACTAAAGGCCCTGCTTCTCAGAACTATGATTCTTCCATCTCATGTACTTAAAGCCCCTGCTTTTTGGTCTCTTGAGGAATTGGGGCCGTACTGGACATCATCAGCTTTGTTTTTTTTTTTTTTTTTGAGGAAGATTAGCCCTGAGCTAACTACTGCCAATCCTCCTCATTTTGCTGAGGAGGACTGGCCCTGAGCTAACATCTGTGCCCATCTTCCTCTACTTTATACGTGGGACGCCTATCACAGCATGGCTTATTGCCAAGTGGTACCGTGTCCGCACCCGCGATCTGAACTGGCGAACCGCAGGCCACCGAGAAGCGGAAGGTGCGCACTTAACCACTGCGCCACCGGGCCGGCCCCACATCATGAGCTTTTGATTAGAATCACTCACCAACTCCACCTCCTTCGTCCCCTGGCTTCTCCTCAGGAACCTGGTTTTTACTGCTCTTTCCTCCTGCGTCATCTTCCAGCTGACCCTCTGCTCCCTGGGTGTTTGGCTCTCTCTTGCCTCTGATCTGTGCCTTAGGTTTCTCCCTGTGACACTAGGCTTCAGGCTGCCTCTATCCTTCCTCAGCATCCCCAGTTACCATGGTTTTCAGAATTGTTTGTGTTGGAGCCACTGGAGATCAAGGTGTTTTTTGGGAACACCATGAAATAACGACATTTAATTCTACCTCAAAAATTAGCATCCGTGTTTTCAACTGAAAATATGATTATTATGTATTTTCGGTCTCCATGACTCCCTAATTTATAAAAATATTTTAAATAAGGTACATTTAAGCCCGTTTGCTCTTAATATTCATTTGCCATATGTTTACTCACTTTGTCATCTGCTAACAGGTAGAAAAGGCTTAACAAAAAAACATGTATGGCATAAAAACTTAACATTGACTTTTTATACCCTCTCCTGACTTTTTCTGTGAATTGAGGGAAGGGCATTATTCTTGAGTTTTGGCTGCAGATATCTGAGTCTGGTGGAGCAATGGGCTTCAGCAAGGATATGGTTCGAGAACTACTAGCCGATGACTTCTCCCCCATTTAGGGTTCATGGCACGCCCTGTGTATGTGAGAGACAGTCCTCTGCCTTCATTTAACAAACATTTTAGATGAGGAATGCTGACAAAGAAAACAGCACCTGGGGCCGGCCCAGTGGCGCAGCAGTTAAGTGTGCACATTCCGCTTCTTGGCGGCCCGGGGTTCGCCAGTTTGGATCCCGGGTGCAGACATGGCGCCACTTGGCAAAAGCCATGCTGTGGTAGGCGTCCCACGTATGAAGTAGAAGATGGGCATGGATGTTAGCTCAGGGCCAGTTTTCCTTGGCAAAAAGAGGAGGACTGGCAGTAGTTACCTCAGGGCTAATCTTCCTCAAGGAAAAAAGAAAACAGCACCTGCCTCAAGGAGCTTGTAGTCTATGAAGGAAACAGACAGATGATGATTATATCACACTGGCCAGCACAATGAGAGTGCCATGCACAGTTGCGGGAGCCCAAGGAAGTCATCCCACACACCTGGCTCCAGTCAAACATTTAACATATACACAAAAATGTTACTTCTTATTTTTGAGGAGTGAGAGTATGTGTAATAATTTTTTTGCTTATTCTTATCTGTATTTTCCAAAATGAACATGTATCATTGTGATATACACCACAATTTGTTTTTTTCTTTTAAAGATCCTTCTTTTTTTTTTTTTTTGAGGAAGATTAGCCCTGAGCTAACATCTGCTGCCAGTCCTCCTCTTTTTGCTGAGGAAGATGGGCCCTGAGCTAACATCCATGCTTCTTACATTTTAACACAGAAACTTCAGGCCCTTCCCCTTCTCATGTTTCCCCAGTTTCACCATCAGTTTTGGCAAAGGGGCATTTTGTCAGAGGTCCTTGAGCCTAGAACGTAACAGCTAACTCTAGGTCTGACTCCCAATGATGCAGAGATGAATAAAAGAGAAAAATATCTTCCTAGCATTCATGTAGCAACTTCCAAAATCATTGTTTGCGTCTTCTCTGGGGCTCCATTCATACAACCCACATTCTTTGCGCTTGGTCCCATTGGCATTACTGTGCAGTTGTGCGATGAAAACTGTGCTACTCTCTGGGGCACGGAGGGTGGCCTTGGGGCTGGACCCTTCTCCTACCTCAGTTCTCTAATTCCTGTGTTTCTTCCCTTTCTCCCACATCTAGCCTCTGAGAGCCAGAATGGGAATGGACTGAGCACCCCACCAGGTCCTGGTGGTGGTCCGCACCCCCCTCACACTCCTTCCCACCCCCCCAGCACCCGAATTACCCGAAGCCAGCCCAACCACACGGCTGCTGGCCCTCCTGGCCCCTCGAGCAACCCTGTCAGTAACGGCAAAGAAACCCGGAGGAGCAGCAAAAGATAGCAAGACATTCTTCCTCCCTTCCTGCCACCAACCATAACCCAAGTGTCTGCTAAAGAGCAACACAGCCTTCTCCTGGGAGGCTGGCTTCGGGGAGTGTCAGGGGAGGTAGCCATATTTTAGCCACTAAACTTCACTGGAGGGGTGGTGAGCAGTGGCCTTATCTACTCCGAGCCCATACTTGTCCCTTGTCCAGCTGAAGCTGCCTGTCCCCTGGGATTCAGGCCCTCTGCCTGCCCTACTTCCTCTTTAGAAACGACAGTTACAGTCTGTTTCTTGTGTGCGTGATGTGGAAGTCTAATTGAATCCCTCTTCCTAATAAATGTTACCACTCTGTACTGGACTCTTTTGCTTTTTGTGGGCAAATGAAGAGATTGGCAGCTGGGCATTTGGGAAGGTGGGGTGTCCCTGGGAGGTGGAGGGGAGATGGGTTACAGGTAAAGAGGCCTGGGCAAAGCAGGCCTGCCCCTTTAAGGTAGTGTCCCTCCCCTGCCCCCTCCTTGCAGGTGACCCTTGCCCGCCCGCCTGCCCCCCCCCCCCCCCCCCCCCCCCACAGCTGGAACCCAGAAGGCTGTGTCCCCCTTCCTCTGGCGTCCTTCCTGGTCTCCTGCTATCAGGTAATGCCAACCTCGACCCCCTGGACCAACTGGACCAATAGCCCTGATCAGCCTGTTCTCCCCTGATCTTAATGCAGGTCAGACATCTGAGGGAGCCCAGACTCTTCTCTGCTCTTCCCACAGAGCTTCCCCTTTCTTGGTCATCGATTCCCAGATTCTGGCTCGTACTCTTCTGGGGTGAGGAACTGCCAAGAAGAATTTCTTCCCCATGTATCTGGGGTTGCCACTTATCTGCCTCTTCACCCTCCTCTCCAGCTTAGGGACACCTGGGTCCAACTTACACAGGGAATGTGGGGATGGGGGTTGGAGATGATTGAAGCCCAGCGCCAGCTGTAAAGAAGGTGGGGAGGGGGTATTTGCAAGGAAAGGCTAGAATGGTACCAACTGGGGTGGGGCAGGGGGTGAAAATGCCAGGCCCAGGTTCTCCTGAGCCATGTGGCTGTTCCAGGGGCAGAGGGTGGCCCCTCCCTACTCAGGGGCCCAGCCAAGATTGACCTTTGACCCCCCACCCCAGAGATCAGTGAACCATTAACTCCTCTTTGATGTGAACCTTCCCACACTCGCCCCACCCCTGACCCCGCCCCAAGGCAGGTGGGCTGGGGCGGGGTGTCCATCCAGCCTGACGTGGCCTCCATTCCACCTGGGCACCTGGAGACTAAGCCTGCCTCCCCTCCCTGACTCAGGAACCTCTTAGCGTCCACAGCAAGGCCTGACGGGGACCTGCGGTGATAGCTCTCACGCTGCTAGTGGGGGTGAGGCCCTGGGGATTGAGGGGAGATAGAGAGGTGGGACAAGGTTGAGGGGTGGGGTTTGAGGGATGGGATGGACAGATGGTCAGCTCCGGATCAGGTCAGGGGAGCACTGTGGGTCAGGGACGGTGCTCTAGGAACTGGCCAACAAGAGGCTGCTCTGGGAGGAGGCAATAGGGAGGGAAGAAGGAGGCCAGGGTGGGGGCTGCTGCTGGATTCAAGGTGGGGTGGTACGAGGAGTGAGTCCCCCCCGGCCCTAAGCTGGACAGCAGAACAGGAGCCCTGACCCTTCCTTGTTGTTCTTCCAGGGCATAGTCCTCAGAATGTTCCAGGAGAAATAGAAGCCAGAGTCTCTAACCCGTTCCCCCCAATAATGGGGCCCCCAATGAGTCATCTTCTGTGTGGCCTGTGTGTGTGGGTGGCCTTGGGCTGGGTAGGGGGCTCAGCCCCCAACCTAGGCGCTGCTGAGCAGGAGCAGAACCACTACCTGGCCCAGCTGTTTGGCCTGTATGGGGAGAACGGGACGCTGACTGCAGGGGGCCTGGCGCGGCTCCTGCACAGCCTGGGGCTAGGCCGAGTCCAGGGCCTTCGCCTGGGACACCACGGGCCTCCAGCTGGTCGGGCTGCACCCCCAGCTGGAGACAATTCCACACACAGGTACTAACCCCTTTCCCTACCCCAAAATGCCACATGTCCAGCTCTTCTCAGGGCTTGGCTCAGTTGCCAGTTGCCTAGCTCTAGCTTCCTAAAATCAGATTCCTGGAATTACAAATTTTTCAGAACATGACACCTTGGCTCCCTTCAAGACCCCTTTTGCCTCTATTGCCTTCTAATTCTCTCTTCTTCCAAATCCCTGTGCCCTTCCATTCCTTGCTCTTAGTCCCGACGCTCAATGTCTCCAGGTCGACTTGGCTCTCAGTTTGTAGTATTTTTGGCTGTCCTCCTCCCGTTTTCTCTCACCTGCCCCACCTCCCTGCCATTCTTAGGTCCTCCTATAAATTGACAATTCTCAGAACCTCCCAAGACTGACATTCCATGGTTTCTGGGTCCCAGGAACTCTAGCCAGTGGCTGGTCCTCCCCTTTCCCCTAAGCTCCCTGGGAGCCTCTCAAGGGACGTTTCTAAGAGAACATGAGGGAGTCTGACTTGCTATCCCATCCATTCCAGGCCACAGGACCCTGATCTGAGTGTGGATGTCTGGGCAGGGCTGCCTCTGGGTCCCTCAGGGTGGGGTGACCTGGAGGAGCCAAAGGCCCCACCACCACCCCATGGGCCAGCCCCCTCGGGCCTGGGCCTCTTTCACAGGCTTCTGCTGCTGGACCATTCGCTGGCTGACCATCTGAATGAGGATGTGAGTCTGATGATCTCTCGAGAGGGGGAAGGAGTCATGGGATTTAGACAGCCTGAAATCTTTGAAGGACCAGTAATTTAATACAGTTACCGTTTTAAAAATCCAGGTGTGGATTTAGGGTATGTTATTCCACTACTGAAATATGTTCCCTCTGGGCTCAGAGCAGATAAGTCCACACCCAGAGCTCCAAGACCCAGTTTAGGGGCCACACTTGGCAAAGCAGAGAATCCAGAGAAGCAGGCCAGGGTAGGATTTGGGGGAGGTTATCTGGAGAGGAGACCTGCAGGGAGTGGGTAGCTGTCTTCATCCAGAAGGACAGAATCTGTTCCAAGTACATCAAAGGGCAGCCAAAGCTAAACCTGAAGCAGGCGCATTGAGGGTGAGCACCCCATCGCAGGAAGCATTCAAGCCAAGACTGGATGAAGATGTCACAGGGCTGTTGAGAGGAAGGTTGGATGGCATTTCAGATTCTTTTTCCTTCTAAGATTCTAGAATGGAGCGCTCTAGTTGTCCAATCAACTCCATCACCAAATCAATGAAATCATCAGGGGCTTGAGAAGGAGGGAGATAGCAGCAATGTTCACTAGCACCCAATTTGCATTGAAATGGATATTTGCGTTGGATTGAATATAACTAATAATTAACACACACTGATTATACTACCTGTCCCCAGTCTCTGATGCACCCACCAGTGGGAGGAAAGGGGACCCTGGGAGAGACCCAGGAAGCCATGCAATGCAAGGGCAGACATTACAGATCTGAATCACAGTTCTTGGCGATTCCCCAATGCATGACTCCCACCCCAACTCCCCTAGTGTCTGAATGGCTCCCAGCTGCTGGTCAACTTTGGCCTGAGTCCTGCTGCTCCTCTGACCCCCCATCAGTTTGCTCTGCTGTGTCCAGCCCTGCTTTATCAGATCGAGAGCCGCGTCTGCATCCAGGCCCCAGCCCCAACCCCTACAGGGGACCTATTATCTGGTCAGTGGGTGAGAGTGGGTGTGGGGCACCCTGAATCCTGGTAGGGAGGGGGCCTCAAGCCAAGGAAGCAGCTTCATTGAGGTCCTGCCTACCCTTGTAAGAGATCTCTGCCCCACCTTGCCCCTGAGGCCCTCCCTTCAGCCCTGGCCTAACTTCAGCCCCGACTCTCCCAGCCCTGGTTCATAGCGCCCTGGCTGTCCTGCTGCTCAGCCTCCCAGCTCCCCTCTCCCTGCTGCTGCTGCGGCTCCTGGGACCTCGTCTACTGCGGCCCCTGCTGGGCTTCCTGGGGGCCCTGGCCGTGGGCACTCTTTGTGGGGATGCACTGCTACACCTGCTGCCACATGTACGTGCCACCCCTTCCTTGTTCCCTTGCCCACTCGTATCCAAGGTGTTCCCAGTCCTAGGACATCCCCTCCCCCTTTCTGTCAGCCCCCACATTCCACTCCCCACCCTGCTGCCACCAGCCCTCTGAGGTCTTCTGCTGGAGCCTGTGAGTGAAGGCTTGTCACCTCCCACGCAGGAGAGGGCTGTTGTCGGGGCAGGGGCCTCCCTCCGCCGTCTGCCCTGACCTCCTCTCTGGCAGGCACAAGGAGGGCAGCATGCTGGACCCAGCGGGCAACCAGCGGAGGACCTGGGTCCAGGGCTGTCCGTGCTCGGAGGCCTCTTCCTGCTCTTCGTGCTGGAGAATACACTAGGGCTTTTGCGGCGCCGAGGGCTCAGACCAGTGAGTGATACCCTTTTCTCCTCCTTCTGCTGAGACCTGAGTCCTAGCAGAGAATTGGCTACATGAGCCAGGAAGTGAGGGGCCGAGTGTGCTCCTGGCTCTCTGATGTCTGCCTGAGTGTGCAGGACCTGACAGATAACAGGGAGCCGGAAGGGCTCCTCAGCATAGACCCAGGACTTCTGGCCAAACAGTCTCCTCTCCCGAGCTCAGGTCAACAAGAAACAGGGAGGTGCCAACCTGGGAAGAGTGGGGAGGCCAAAAACCATCCCCAAATGCCAGAGGTGGAATCAGGTGTTCATTTTCCCACCTGGTAGCCTGGCCTCTTCTCAGCCTGGCTCTGCTGCCTCCTCCACCAGGAGGGATACCCTCCTATTTCAGAGATGCTGCAAGCAGAAGAGAAAGGATGTCAGAACACTGAACCTGGACCCGGAAGATGGCAGTGGCTTGGCCCTTCAGCCCTTACAGGCAGCTCCAGGTAACTAGAGAAGAGTAGGCTCCGGGCTCCCAGCTCTCACTTGCAGCCACCAACACTATTCTCATTCTTCTTCCTGCAGAGCCAGGGGCTCAGGGCCGCAGAGAGCAGGACAGTCAGCCCCCACCAGCTCCAGCCCCTCCTGGGCACCAAGGCCACAGTCACGGGCAGCAGGGTGGTAGTGGCACTAATATCACATGGATGGTCCTCCTGGGAGATGGTCTGCACAACCTCACTGATGGGCTGGCCATAGGTGTGAGCAGAGGGGATGGAGGGAGGCAGGTCAGAGGAGAGGTCAGGGCTCCTAGTTATTGGCTGGGGCTAGGAGAGGGCTACCAGAATGGGGGGAGATGAAAGGACCACAGAGGGAATGCAGGCCCCTGCCCTTGGGGAGAGCTTTCTCCTAACTGACAACCTCCAATCCTGTCAACCCCAGGTGCTGCCTTCTCTGATGGCTTCTCCAGTGGCCTTAGCACCACCCTAGCAGTCTTCTGCCATGAGCTGCCCCATGAACTGGGTAGGAATGGCCGAAGTGTGTGTGTGGGGGGGGGGTTAGACTCCAGAAGGGAGAGAACTACAAGGAGTGGAACTTGGACGCTGGCAGGTGACACAGGTCACTTGTCCCTGAATGAGCCCTAGCTTATTCCCTCCTACCCTGTCCTCTCTTCCCAACAGGTGACTTTGCAATGCTGCTCCAGGCAGGGCTGTCCTTTCGGCGGCTGCTGCTGCTGAGCCTGGTGTCTGGAGCCCTGGGACTGGGGGGTGCAGCCCTGGGGGTGGGGCTCAGTTTGGGCCCTGTCCCCCTCACTCCCTGGGTATTTGGGGTCACTGCTGGGGTCTTCCTCTATGTGGCCCTCGTGGACATGGTGAGAGGTGTGGGGTAGTGCAGAGAAACCAAGGGAAGTGGGGAGGTGGGTGTGGAGGAGAGGAAGCATCAGTCCCTCCACCTCCACCACGACCACCGGGAAGGGTGCTAGACCACAGGCCCGCAGAGTCTAAGAAACAAGGGCCTGGAAGAGTTCGGGCGGGGGCTGCTGATACTTTCTAACCCCTCCTTCTCACGTCCCAGGGGCAGAGACAAAGCCAGGATCCTGACGTTCTTCTTTTCTTTCAGCTACCAGCTCTGCTTCGTCCTCCTGAGCCCCTCCCTACACTCGATGTGCTCCTGCAGGGGCTGGGCCTGCTGCTGGGGGGCAGCCTCATGCTCACCATCGCCATGCTGGAGGAGCAGCTATGGCCCCTGGTCTCTGATGGCTGATGGGGGCCAGTGGAAAGGCGTCCAGGTTGCCCTTCCTTCCCCCCAACCACAGGAATGGAGGCGGGACACAGGGCCAGTAGGAGCAATAGGATTTTAATAAACAGAACCCATCCCAAAGCCATGACTATGACAGTTGTACTTGCACCAAACAGCATAGAAAACCAGGATGTGGTGGGAGGGCTCAAAGCGGTTGGGGGAGGACATGAGTAGGGGCCTGGAGGGTGTGGGGTGCATCCATCTGCGGGGAGAGCATTGTGCTTTAGCCCGGGGTGTGGGGGGGGCAAATGCACCGAGGTCCCCACTTTTTCCTGCTGCCCTCAGCACCCTGGGGATACAGGCATCTGGGCAGATCTGCCCTTTATTGCTGCCCATCAGCATCAAACACCCCCCGACCCCAACGCTAGCACCACAGGTGGATCCGGGGCAAGGAGAAGGGCAGGAACGGGAAAATTGCTTAGAGAAAGATTCAACTAGAATCCAGTGAATTGTGCTCAGTTCTCTTTACTTCCTACAACCGAGTACATGGGTCACAGGGTGGAGGGTGCACCAGGACATGCAACATGCCCCTCAGTGCCCCCCACACACCCCTGCACACAGGATGGTGGTGTCTGCAGCATCACAGGTCATGCAGGGCATGGGGAAGGGGAGGTTCACACACACAGAGACGCCCACAGCGGGTACCAGACAGAGAACACCCCTGAATATACACAGCTGTACACAGGGAACACCCAGGTCCCCAACCCAACCCTCTCCGCTGTCTTGCCGTTCCCCAGGCAGGAGGAACTGTATTGCTTTGAGAGAGCCACCCTGGGGGCTGCTCTGCCAGGCACCCTCCCCTCCCACCCACCCCCATTTTGGCACATCTGCAAGACACAGCAGCGAGAGTAGGCTCCCTCCCTCCCAGGCTTCTGTGGCTCGGAGTTGAGGAAGGGGGTAGGAGACTGCATCCTCCGTCTCTCCCCCAGCCCTTCCCAAACCCCTCCCAAACCCACTCCAGCCAGAACCCACCCCACCCCCAAACACACACATACAAAGCTGAGCTATCCAGGAATACAGGGGACAAGGAGATTGTCCGGGATGGGAGCAGAGGCAGTAGGGGGAGAAAGGACTGGAAGCAGAGACCCCACCCTGGCGTGGGGTCAGACTGGCACAACAGCTACTTTAGTGCAATTGGAGAGGGTGCCCAGAGTGGGGGGGAGATGGGAGGGGAAGGCTCTCCCAACTTCCCAGGGGGCAAAGCCAGGCTCCCCAGGGAAAGGGCCTAGCGGAATGAGCAAGGGCCAGGGGCGGATCCTCTCGTCACCCGCCGCCCTCTGCCCTCCCAGATGCAGTGACAGTGTCCCCCTCACACCTAAGTGGGCAACAGCAGCCTCAGAATCAGTACCTTCAAGTAATTCACAGAGCAGACCCTCCCCACCCCAGCTTCCTCCCATCTCTGGGATTTGGTCGCTTCTCTAGGGGTTGGGTCAGGAGGAGGGAGTCCCCAAGTCAGATCCTGCCCTCTCTACCTCCCTCTTCCCAGACCACTGGGCTTGGTCCTCAAAGATTCCTCACCTCCACCCTTGCCCAACCTGGGTCAAGGCCGTGGAGGGCTGGAGCCACCACGATCAGAGGGGAAGGGGCCCTCCTTCTTAAAAGGTAGGGTTCAAACTAGGTGGGATGGGGCCCCATACTGGTTGCCCCAGGAGGAGGGTTTCTGGGCTAGGGTCTGTAAGGCTATTTTCCTTTGCGGTGGGAAGGGGAGGCAGGGGATGAACACGGGGTGTGGGGAGAGGGTGAGAAATGCCGGAGAGGGTAAGAGGAAGGGGCTTCCTGCTGGAGCAAAGTCACTGGAGTCATTCCGACGAAGAAACACTCATGTGCACAAGTCACAGAGTGTGTCTGTCCAGCCCCTCCAGCCTGGCCCCAACCCTGCCTCTCAGGGCCCTTCCAAGACCCCAGAGAAGGTTTTGGGGGTACAGCTGTAGAACCGTTCACTCTGGCCCCACGCCACCCCCCACCCCCAGCCTCTTCTCCCCATCTAGGTCCAGGGAGTCAGAAGGTGCTCGGGTGGGCAGACAGCGGTGGAAACAGTATTGAGTTTTCCTTTGGTTACATATTGAAGGCAAAGGTGAGCTGGACTTACAGTCAAAACGGATAGGGATGAGGAAGGAGGAGGGGCCATGGCCGGGGCTGGAGAGGGAGGCAGGCCCCCTCAGCCCCTCCACCCCAAGGAACACATGTCTAAGTGGGGTAGCATCCCTCAGTCTCGTCTCTCCCACCCCCCACAGCACCAAACAACAGAGAAGCCCCCTCCCCCAGGGGCTGCTCCCCACCCCAGCCCGGGCTGTACATTCAGTGGTTTCAGCAGTCCTATGGCTCAGGGGGCCACACGGGGGAGGCGGCCCGCCAGTCTCAGTTGGACAGTGGCAGTGACCCGGGTCTGTTGGTCCATCCTGGGACCCACAGTTTGTGCCATTTGTTTTTCTGAAGGATAGTTCACAACCCTCCCAAAGCCACCGCCCAATCAGAAACATCTCCCCGAAAATCAGAAACTAAAAACTGGCTCTTTTCATCTTGCCCGCCGATTCACACGTCTGTTTCCCTGTCTCCAATGTAGCCCTCGCTCTATCTCCTTTGCTGGGACCTGGGGCTGCTCCCAGGGTCCTCACTTAAAATAGGCCCTTTCTCAAAAGTGCTTATGACTTGAAGCAAGTGCTTTAGAGCTGCAGTGGGGAGAGGGGGAGGGGAAGAGGGAGGGCGAAGGGAAGGAAACGTTCCCTCCCCACCCTACCCCCTTAAGATTGGGGGGCATTCTGCCTGTTTTACTTCTCCACACCCGTTTAAGTCAAAGAGGTTTTAAAAAAAATCTTAACATTAAAATAAATATGCAGAGGCCATGAGAATGGTCAAAATGCTTCAAAAAACACTAGGGGCTGGGGAGCCCGGGATGGGGTGTGGGATTTCCTTTGGCATAAGGAGAGGAGGCTGCTTGTCCTCCAGGCCTCCTCACAGCCACATGAGGAGGGACAGAGGACTCCCCACAACCTGCCCCAGCACTGCTGACGGTGTGCTGAAGGTGCGGACAGCAGGGAATGGGCAGCCACCAGAAATCTCATCTAGCAGAACAATGGGGCTCCCGACAAATAGATTCTTCCTGTCATCGCCAAACATTGATAAAGGAGAACACGACTGAAACCCGAGTCCTCTCCAGAGGACACATCTCCCTGCTCCCCCTGCCCCCCACCACCTAATTCCCAGCACCAAAATGAGAGGGAGGGGCTGCAATGGGAAGATTTCAGGAGAGAGAACTGAAGTTAGGGAGCAAGCTTTGCGGAACCAGCAGGGTTGGGGGTGGGGGGCTGCAGCCCTTAAGAGAGGTCACATTGATTGTCGTATAGGGGAGGACAGGGTGCGAAGGGAGGTGGGCAAGAGGGGCGTCACAAGGCCCTTTGGCTTTGAAAACAACAATAAAAACTAAAAGCTGCACAATCCTTCTCACCAATAATGGTCATTTGGAAGCTTTGAAATGGTTTAGGAACTGGGGGGCGGGGGGGGAGCAAGACAGAGAGAGAGAGGATAAAAAGGGACTGTGACAAACAGAATAAGGACTTGGACAAACACCCCAGGCTTCAGGGAACCAGCATGAGGTATGATTAAGGGCGTCTGATCGGGAGGCTGGGGTCCCTGGGATGCCCCCTCTCCCCTCAGCCCGCCCTTGGCAAGGGTGGCAGGACTTGTAGGGAACGCAACTGAAAAGTGGGTAAGATTATGAATAAAGCAAGCGTGGGTCGGGGAAGGAGACTGAGGGACCCCTGGGGGGAGACCCTGTACTGTGTAAACTAAGCCTGTCCAGTTCTCAGGGGACAATACTGATGGCAGCCAAACTGGGCAAGGATGCACTGTGGGGCGGAGGGGGCGTGACCTCTATTCAAGTTCTGTGTCTTGGCCCCTGGCTGAGGTATTGAGTGTGAGGAAGGGAACACTGGGCTATGGGAGCGGGTCCAACTGTCCAGGAGGCTTAGCTGGGAGATGGATGGACAGGGCGTTTCAAGGGACCAGGGCCAAATTCAATGCTACATGTAGAGAGAAAACTGCCCCCTCGTCACTCTGGCCCAGTTTGGCTTTTGGGGTGCAACTGTGAGGAATCTTCTCAGTGCAGCCCCTAGCTCAATCCCATCTCTCCCTCTGCTGGGAGGGCAGGGACCAAGCCTCAGGATCTTTTCGTTGCTCCCTAGATCAGAGCTTCATCCTCACGTCCCGAGTAGCCATGGTCCCCAGTCTGCCCTGCCCCTCCCACCATCTTTGGCTTCAGATCAGGAGTGACTGGGGGCAGTGGGTACTCTTGGACATGACAGAAGGGGGCGGCAGACAGGGGGCACAGAGGACTGTAGGGTTGGGGGGGCACAGGAGGAAGAACACAGTCCCTCCCTCCCCACACATGCAAACACATGCCTGAAACACACAGGACACACTAGGACTGTGGTTTTGAAATGAGCAGGAAATTAATTTGTTTCTTCCCCTAAAGGATAAAATGCTTACTTAAAAATTCATGACAAGCCTCAAAGTTAAGGGAGAGGAGAGCCAGGGAGGGAATGGCCGCAGGCTCTGCCCTCCCAAAAAAAGTTAAAACAAAGAAGCAGGGTTAAAGTGCGTGGTTAGGGGGCCAGGCCAGGAGGGAAGGGGGGCAGGGAGGGGCAGGCTGTGGGGGCAGAACCAGCCCTTGATTTGCATATGAGGAGCTGGGGAGTGCAGGATGGGGGCCCAGGTACAGTAGTTGCTGCTTCAAGTGTTCTGCATTTGAACTTCAGGGGTGATGGGGTGCAGAAGGGGGGGGGAAGCTCCAGGCCCCAGTGCTAATTACCCTCCCCCCTCGTCCACTAGCTGCCCCTGAAGGGGGAGGGGGACACCCCCAGAGTGCTCACACAGTACCAGAAATTAAGGCTTCTCACTGCTGCGGGGATGGAGGGGCCAGCCGAGCAGGGAGGCAGTGATGGGTATGAAAGAAGAGGAAGGGACTGCCTGGCAGCAGGGGCTGGGGGCAGGAGGACACAGAGAAGAGTCAGAGGGAAGAGTTGGGGGAGCTGGCAGCAGAAAGGGGGAACTGAGAGATGGGGTCAGAGAGAGGGGCAGCCAGGCATTTAGCAATCATTTTGGGACACTTGGCAGAAGGGGTTGCCCTGGGGGTACCAAGGGCCTGGGGTGCTCCCTGTCGGTCCCAGACCCCTGCCAGGCCAGGATGGTGTGGCCAAGGGGTGAGCAGCTGCTCCCCAGTGCTTTTTTCCCCCCTCCGCCCCTCCCACCCAGTCGTGTTCTCCTTTAAAGTGCCCTAAATGTATAGACTTTTTCTAAATAAATAGAATAAGATATCAAGCCACCGGCAGGGGGAGGGACACTGGAGGGGGGGCTACTCAGAGTAGCAGCCATCTAACCCAATGGCGCCGTGCCGCTCCTGGCTGTAGGGGCAGGAGGCCCCGTGGGGCAGAGCGCCGCAGCCACCCACCGTCTTGGCTGCTGCGATGCCGCAGTTCTTGAGCAGGCTGAAGCTGAAAGGACTGACGGCGTCCTTGGGCGGGAAAGGCTTCATGGTGGAAAGGATCAAGGCCAGGCAGTCTGCCACATCTTTGTTGGGGGCACAGGCCAGTGCTGGGGTGTGACCTGCAGGGCAAGGGGGGAGACCTGAGCCACAGGGTCCTGTATCCTTGGGTCCCCAACCACCTTCCCCCGGACCCGGAGCTCCCTTATCTGTAGATGGGAGCCCAGGCAGGCAAGCACCGCACACGGCCAGAATTCAAGGGCTACGAGGGCCCAGGGAGGCTGACAGGCAGACTGCCCAAGTGTGGGGTACAGGGCAGAGCATGGGGGACAGCAGGCTGGGATGTGTGGGAGGTCTTCCTGAGGACCCTGCTGGCTCCACCTAGTTCCCTCAGACGCCACTCAGAGACTCTAGCCGATTGGTGTTGGGTCCCTGCTCTGAAGTGTTCCCTTGGGAAGAAATTCCAATTTACAGCAAGATTAAGAGGTCACCTCCTGGAGAATGTCCCTGACTCCAGACCTGGAAGAGGCGGGGGGCTCTGGACCCCACTCACCTTCTTCATCCACAGCCAGCACTGTGGCCCCTCGACTCAGCAGGGCCTGCACCACAGAAGCTAGACCATTCCGGGCAGCAATGTGGAGTGGCCTTGGCAGAAAGGAAGAGGGAGCAGTCAGTGGGATGCCCAGCTGCCCTTCCCCGTCTCCCGCCAGAGTGGCCAGGGCACTGAACGGATACTCCACGCTCCAGAGAGACCCGGGATGCAGGCAGCTCTTTCTTCACCCCCCTGCCTCCCTAGCCAGGAGTCCCCCTCCCTGGGCACTCACATCTGCAGCGCACTGTTGGTGGCATTGATAAGGCCAAGGTCTTGGGTTTCTGCCAGGATCATGAGGGCACATTTCTCATGGCCCTGAGGGAGGGGAAGAAAGATGGAGACATGTGAGGTGGAAGCATGACAGGCCACAGGGTAAGAGTTGGGGAGGGTGGCAGGGGGACAGAGAGCTATCCCACCAGCCAGATAGGCTGGACAACCCTGACTTCACTCCAGTCCTCTCTCCAGTCAAGAAGATCCATCCCCCTTCATCAAGCCTGCCCCCTACGCAGCCTCACCCCACCATTGGGTCAGTACCTTGCTACAAGCCAAGTGGAGGGCAGTGTTCTTGTTCTCATCCAACACAGTAAGGTCTGCCTTCCCTCGATACAGCAGAAATTCTACAAGAGAAAGGGACGGAGAGGGACTGACGTCTTCCCTCCAGAGCAGCAGCCAGCCCAGCTCTCACCCTCCTATCTGCATACACTTTGCATCCCACCTGGACAGGCAGAAACATCCAAAGACAAACCTCCTGCTTCCTGACCCCACAGGCAGGGCTGACCCATCTTGCAAAAACCAGGGGAGCGCCTCCCTTCCACACGCGGCCCCTACACACCCACAGCAGCGGTTTGCCCGTTCTCAGCCGCCGTCATGAGCGCAGTGCGGCCAGTGTGGTCAGTGGCGTTCACCTCGGCTTGATGCTGCAGCAGCATCCGGAGCCCAGAGACATTGTCCGCAAAGGCAGCGGCATGAAGAGGGGTCCTGTGGGGTGGGGGTCAGGGCAGAGTGAAATGGGGAACGCTCTGTCACCTGAGCAGAAAGAAGCCAGAGGCAACTGAGGCTTCTCCCCCACCTTCCACCACTCACCGTCCTTTGGCATCTCGGCTGTTCACAATCTTGGCACCCAGAGCTCCCAGCAGCATCTCTGTGGTGCTGTCCTGGTTATTAATTCTGGGGGAAGAGGAAGCATCAGCAAGAGGAGCAAGAGAAATGGACTGCCTGTCCTAAGTGCAGGTCACAGGCCTCGAGAAGGGCTGAGGGGTAGGAAGGGACTTACACTGCACAGTGCAAAGGGGTGAAGGGGTTTCCTTCCAGGTATGAAAATGGGCTGTGTTCAAGTAACAACTCCAGACAATCTTCATGTCCTGGGTGTGAGGAAGAAAGTATGGTAATGGAGAAAAATGACAAGTTGTCCTACATCTGTCTGGTCCTATCGCTTGACATTCCATCCCACTTCCAGATCCAGATCAACCCAGGTCCTTCCCTCAATCCACTCGTCCTTGGTCTCTGTTCTTGTCTGCCCTCCCCTACATCACACAGATTCCTGTGCCTGCAAAGGTCCCAGACCCATACCAGTGTAGGAGGCCCAGTGCATGGGCGAGTATCCGCTGTAATCCACCCCAGCATCCAGGGGGTCTGTGGAAAGGGCAGCCTGCAGCAAGGTCCGAAGTACTGCAGTGTGACCGCAGGCTGAGGCCAGGTGAATGGGTGTGCGGCCCTTGAAGTCTCGGCACAGCACAAATGCGTCATGGTCCAGCAGGGCAGCCAGGCAGTCCTCACAGCCAGTCACTGCCTATGGGTGACATGAGGGTGTGAGGAGCCACTCCCTGTCCAATGGCCAGTCATTGGGGCTGGCCAAGGAGTAGAAACCACTTCCAAGGGCTCCAATCCTTGTCTTTACAATGATTCTAAGTGTTAAGGGTCAGCATCTCCGCCCTTGACTCTCTCTATGCCGATAGACAATCAGGACGGCGAGACTGAACCCTGGTGCTCTGGAGGGGTGACAAAACGCAGAGTAAGAGACTAAGGGATCAAAGAATCCTGTGGGATGAGGAGGAGGCAGCTTTAGCACAAATGATGTTGGGGAAGGACCGGGCTAGTGACATCATTATCCAAAGGGACTGGGCCAGCAGGGTATCCTGGGGCAGAGTCTGGGTAGTGAGCATGTAGCTCTAATGTGATTACAAAGCAAGGTGGTCAGGGAGATTGGCTGCGGATACCGAGTACTCATTCTGGAGCAAAGACAGTAAAGCCCAATAAGACCCTGGGCACAGAATCCTGGCCCACCTGCTAGACAACTGATGTCCTACGGCTGGTGGGTCCTGTGCTCCCACGTTCAGGCCCATCTGTGAGCAACCCCACCCAGGAGCTCACTCACCCCACGGTGGAGGGCAGTGCGGCCCCGGAGGTCAGCAGCATCAGCCGTGGATCCTTTCTCTAGCAGCAGATGTACACAGTCCACGTGGCCATTCATGATGGCCAGCATCAGTGGGGTTCTACAGGGGGGCAGGAGAAAAGGTGAGGGCCTGGCAGGGGTGGGAACACCTGCACCCCAGCCCTGGCCATACTCACTGTCCATAGGCATCCATGACATCTGTGATGTCAGCTCGTTCCCCACTGTCGATCAGCAAGTGCAGGGAGTCAGTGTGGCCAGAGGCAGCTAGGAGAAAAGGGGGCCTGGGTCAGGGCAAGGTCAGGGGAAGGGGGAGGCCAGGTCAAGTATAAAGGACTTGAGGGGGGAGGTTCCTGGACACCTGGGGCAGTGAGAAGTCTGGGGGAAAGGAGGCTACGAATGAGGACTTGAAGTTTCCATCCTCCTCACCCTATTCCACTCCCAACCCCAACCCCACTCAGAAGGGATTTGGGGACCAGTCTCCAAGGCCTGGTGTGGCCAGGGGCGGGCGCACTGACCAGCAGCGTGCAGGGGAGTCCACTTTCGCCTGCGCTCCTTGATGAGGGCAGAGGCGCCATGGGCCGTGAGCACCTCCACACACTCGGTGGAGCCTCGCTCGGTGGCCAGGAAGAGCGCGGTCCGGCCCTTGTGGTCCCTTACATCCAGATTCACCAGCGTCTCGGCCAGTGTCTTCAGGGCTTCACAGTGACCGTTGTAGGCCTGGAGGGGTGCAGGCAACCAACAGACACAGCTCGGGACCCCACTCTGCCCTCGGGACCCATGGGGAGACTCCAGGAGCAGTCCTCCCCACGAGCTCCTCAGTCACCTCAGGCTCTTCACCTCACTGTGCCCACCCCCATCCAGATCACTGCCTGCTTGTCACATCCCACAGGAAGGCAGAAGCATGGACAGATTCACACGTGCTGGCACCTGTGTGGGCCTGGGGCAGGGAGGGACAAGGCAGGCAAGAGGAAAAGCCCTGGGACTCACAGCTAAGTGCAAAGGGCTGACTGGAATGGTGCTCTCCACATCCTCCAGGCAGTTAAAGGACATTTCTAAGAGCTGCAATGGACAGGACAGTAGGTGCTGAGGTTCTGGAACTCCCAAGGTATTACCCCCTGCCCCTACTCCAGTAACCCCTAAGCCCCTGGATCTAGAGACCACATTTGATGCAACCCTCTCTTGGCTTCAGAATCCACAAGCACAAAGGTCGACTGCGGCCCGCCCCTGCTGCCCCTCCCAGGCCAGGTCCCAGCATACCAGCTCGAGGTTCTGTCTGTTGCCGTAGGCGGCTGCATAGTGCACGGCTGTGTAGCCCTGCCTGTCCCGCAGGGAGGGGTCTGCACCATTATCCAGTAAGAACTCCAGACAGCTGGGGGACAGGGCAGACTGTGAGGCGGGCTGGCCCAGTCCAGGAGGGCACAGTTGTGGGAGGGGCACAGCAGAGGGGCCAGGGGGCCCCTCCAGGCCAACACCCGTCCTCTGCTCTAGGTAGGCTAACTCCCGCCCATTCGACCCCACTCCAGACCCACCAGGTCCTCCAGGTCCACCCTGCTCCACCCTGGCTTCAGTGCCTTCCTTTATGCTTTGAATGCTTTCCCAGAGAAGAGAGCACAATGACCAGTTATCAACCTTCTGCTGATCAACACTCCTCACCTCCAGCCACGATGACTCTCTGCCCCGAAGGCCTTCTCCTCCCAGCCCACCTGAAGAAGTCCTCCTCATCTCCAACTCAGTGCCAGCACCCTCACCTCTATGAAGCCTACCCCCATCTTCCCAGTTAGGCGCCGCCCCCTCTGTGCTCCCTCAGCACCCTTCTCACAGCTTAGTGGTAGTTGTAATAGTAGTAATAGTAACACACTATTTAGCACTGATTGTGCCGAGCACTGTTCTAAGCGCTTCATGTGTATTAAGTCACTTAATCCCCATAATGATCCTATGAGGTAAATACTATTCTTATCCCTGGTTGAGGAAATTGAGGCATGGAGAGGTTAAGTTACTCGCCAAAGGTCACACAGCTAAGCCTCTTGGATTGTAAGTATCCTTTTTTTTTTTTTTGAGGGAGATTAGCCCTGAGCTAACATCTGCTGCCAAACCTCCTCTTTTTGCTGACGAAGACTAACCCTGAGCTAACATCCATGCACATCTTCCTCTACTTTATATGTGAGACGCCTACCCCAACATGGTGTGCCAAATGGTGCCATGTTTGCACCCAGGATCTGAACCGGCGAACCCTGGGCTGCCAAAGTGGAATGGGCGAACTTAACCACTGCGCCACCGGGCCAGCCCCTACTTTTTTTTTTTAAATAAACCTTTTATTTTAGAACAGTCTTAGATTTAGAGAAAAACTGTGAGGACAGTACAGAGTTCCCATATCCCCTGCACCCAGCTTCCCCCATTGTTAACATCTTACATTAGGACGTATAGATGCCCTTTCATTTATCTTCCCCAACAGATTATTAGCTTCCAAAGGGCAGAAATCTGGGGTAATTCATCTTTTATCCTTGGTACCTAGCACAGTACCCGGTATCTAATAAGTAAATAATTAATACTTGTGGAATAAACAAGGAGGTTTTGCATGTTCAGTCTTTCTGATCCTCTCAGGAAGACCATGCGTTCCCTAAGGGAAGGAACGGGGTCTTCTACTTTGTCTTCACCCACAGTGCCTGGCCCAGGACTAAACTCAGAGTGCTCAAAATGTGACGGATGGCACAGCGGCGCAAGTGTGGTATGGGATGGGCATGCAGGGGGAAGAACAGAATCAGAGCTGGCACTGCAGGAGAGCGCCTCCCAGGGTCGTCACAGCTACTCACAAGAAGGCCTCCTTCCTGCGGGACTCCTTCAGTGGCTCGTCCTCTTCAGCATCGTGGCTGGAAGATGAGTGGGTTTCCGCTCTGGGGGAGGGAGAGTGGAATCAAAACAAGGGGGGGCTCAGGGAGGTGAGTGGGGCTGAGAAACCCGGAGTGGGACCTTACCTCCTGTAGGTGTCAGAAGCGGCAGCATAGTGGAGGGGAGAGCAGCCTTTACAGTCGGCCTCGTTGACACCTGCCCCGGCAGTCACCAGCGTGACTGCACACTGGTAGCTGCCATTGGCGGCCGCATAGTGCAGTGGGGTCCTGGGGCAGAGTGGAGGAGGGTGGGTCAAGAATCAGGGACAGATCCAAATGCAACAAGATGTGCAGCCAAAAGCTGCTTTGTAATATTCTCCTCACTTAGCCTCCAGCTCCCCACCCCGCCCTCCATCATGTCTCTCCAGACACTCTCTATACACACCCCTGCACATTAACACACCTTCCAAATTTGTCTCTCCTCCTCAAGTCAGCTCCACTGCTCAACAGCAAATTAAGACATTCAACATTCCTAAAGTGAAAGAGGATGAGGGTTAAGAGAGTGAGAGCCGCAAGAAGGACAGGCTTCTCCCCAGGGAGGGGTTAAGGAAGGATGGAACTAGACAGCCCTTTCTGCTTGGACCGCTCTCACTGTGAGAGGGGGACACCTGGGCAGGAAAGGAGGGGCCCAGACCCTCGCCCAGCCCTCTTTCAACACCCGGGAGAGAGAGAAGAGAACGCACCCTCCAGAAGCAGCAGCATGAAGACAGGTACGGCCAAGGTTGTCAGGCGTATTGATGTCAAACCCAGCTGAAAGCACGTGCTCGTTGCTGAGTGAAGACACGATGCTGTACAGCTGACCTGCAGGGCCAGAACAGCCACAGATCCCATCGGAGGGCACCGAGCAGAGTGGAACAGGCCTCCGTCCTCTGACACGCCTGCCCAACCCCCCAACCAGTCAACACATACCTGAGGAAAGAAGCTTACGACAACAGTCAGAGAATCCAAAGAGAACAGCTAAGTGCAGGGGGAACATGTCGTGGATGCCGCGCCTGGGGAGAAGTTGAGGGACTCAGTCCTCGAGCCAAGGCGGGGCGTCACAGACCTCTTTTCTGTGGCCCACCCCCAGCCTAGGAGATAATGAGCTTCCTTTTGGCAAGCTTCTTCATGCCTCCATGTTTGTTGTGAGCAGTCTGTGCAGACCCGAGGCAGCCGAGATGTAGGGTCAGTGGCCCTGACTCACCGGGCGGTATCCGCGCCATTGGTCATGAGGGTGCTGATGAGCAGCTCGTGTCCGTAGCGAGCAGCCACGTGCAGCGGCGTGTTCCCAAATTTGTCAGCACAATCAATCTCGCTGCCTGAGAAGGGGATGCACACACAACTCAGGCAGACCGTAGGCTTCAACTGCTCACACTAGTTAGCTGTCATTTGAGTGCTTATTACATGCCAGGCACCTGGCTCTCCCTTCTACACGCGTTATCTTGTTCGTAAGCCTTAGGGGACAGGGCAGGCAGAGCAGGGCCATTTCCACGGGTGCCTATCCTGATTATAAGATAGGGAGGGAGGTGGAATAAGGAAGGAAAAGGGGTTTCTAGGGATGAACTCTCTGGGGGAGGAGAAGAGAGGACAAAGTCTCCTGAGTCCATACCATTCTGGATGAGGATCTGGGAGCGGGTGAAACGGCCGTGGATGGCAGCCATGTGCAGAGGACTTTTCCCTTCTTTGCTCTGTGGAAACAGCACATTTTCTTTTTCAGTGCAAAGCATGGAGAATGCCCTGTTCCCCCTTCCAAAGGACACATCTCTGAGGACAGAGTGATCATATGGGCATCTACTCAGCCCACTCTCTCCTGGGTCCCTGGCGAGGTCTGAGCTACCCAGGAGGCAAGGGGACAATTCCCCAGTTATCCAGAGAGGAAAATATGGTCAGGACCCCCAGAGCCAGCTTCCTCTTCCCACTGGTCTCAGCCTCAGCCTTCAGGCACCTGGTAGTTGACATCAGCCCCGTTATTGACCAGCAGCTCCAAGCAGAGAGCGCCATTGGTGGAGACTGCAGCCACATGCAGTGGCGTGAAGCCTTTGTCATTCGGCTGGTTGACATTGGCTCCTGCGTTCACCAGCTCAATAGCCACAGCATCCTGGCCCAGGTAGCAGGCGATGTGCAAAGCTGTGTTTCCAAATGCGTTGGGCTCATCAATCTGGATTTCCAGGGGTGAGGGGAAGGGGATAAGGGAGGCATCAGTTTAAACAAGGTGGAAGCCAGCACAGATAGCCTAGAGAATCCCAGAAATCCAATGACCACTTTAGGTTCCTGACCCAAAGATGAGGGCAGTGTTACTTAAGGTAAGCATTATTCAGACCCTCACCACATCCTCCCTACCTCCCCAAACCACACCAACCATCCCAGCACCTTCATATCTTCACAACAGACTCTGGCCTCCAGCTCCCTGCCCTTAGTTCCCAGCCCCAACGCTCAGCACCCTGACCTCAGCCCCCATCCGGAGCAGGTACTTCACCACTTCGATCTGGCCACTGGCAGCAGCTGTGTGGAGCAGCCCATAGCCCTTGCGGTCCTTGCAGCCAAGGTCTGCTCCCCGTGCCACCAGTAGTTTTAGGACCTCCAAATGCCCTGGGAAGAGAGAAGATGCTCTCAAGGAGGTGCAGGGTTAACTCTAAAGCCCTGAGTGCCTCTCTTTTTGAAGGCTGCAACCCCCTCTCCCTGCTCTAGGAATCCTAAATGTCAAATTCCTACTCTTCCCGCGAATCCTTTCTCACCTAGAAAAGCTGCCCAGTGCAGAGGCTGCCGCTCCTTTTTGTCACAGACATTCAGGCTGGCTCCCTTATTGAGGAGCAAGTTCACCGTCTGTATCAGGACATGAAAAACAGCGGCTCAGAGCCAGCTTCATGCCCTCAATGTACTTAAGAGCAGAGGCCTCAGCTCCTGAAAAAGCTGAGTTAGCCTAACGTCTTTGTTCTTGAGCAGAACTCTCTGGAGAACTAGAAGGAAGAGAGGAAGCAGACACTAAGAAGGAGATCCCAGATGGATTTGAAAGTTTGAGCGAAACTCAAGGAAGTCTTTTCAGGAGACTTGGTGGTTCTTAAACTCTTTTGAAGAGTCTTCAAAAATGTATTGAAAGACACGGACTCTCACTTCAGAAAAAGGCATGTATACAAACATTTCCCATGTAACTTCAGAGAGTATCACCCTCTTGAAGGCCAAGTCAAGAATTTCAGTCTAACTCAACCAGTCATTTGGTGCTTGAGCTCAAGTGTCAAAATAGTCATCTGCGCTGCTTCTCCCCAGGCCTGACGGCCTAGAAGCAGGGAAGGCGGGTAGGAAAGGAAGGAAAGAGAAGGCACAAGGCTCACGGTAGATTTGGAGCAGTCCTCACCTCTAGATGCCCACTATGCACCGCATGGTGCAGGGCACTGCGCCCACTCCTGTCAGCCACATTGAGGCTGCTCAACAGGGGTGCCAGAGCCTCAGCACACTTGGTGGCCCGGTTGGCGGCGGCCACATGCAACGGTGTCTGCCACAGCTTGTCCCGGGCATTCACATCTGCTGAATGTGCCAGCAGCAGTCCCAGCACCTTCTGTTGAGGGACAGGAAATAAGGGAAAGGATAGAGGAGGGGCAGGAGGTAAACAACAGGAAATGGTGGGAAGAGTAGGTCAACATGGCACATGTGGCTCCATCTCCCCACGCCCCCAGCACAGAGTCTCCTCTCATGTTTCCAATGTGCCTAGCCTCTCAGTACCTACTCCCTATCTTCTGGATCTAAGAAGATCTGGATCTTCTTAAAATCTTCTTTTCCTTGCTGAGGAAAACATGGATCCCTTCTCTTCCTCAAGCCACCAGGTATCACTCCCCAACCCAGAC
The DNA here is from genome assembly GCF_021613505.1 of Equus quagga. Lineage (NCBI taxonomy): Eukaryota > Metazoa > Chordata > Mammalia > Perissodactyla > Equidae > Equus > Equus quagga. Next base: position 11,945,972 of record NC_060267.1, on the reverse strand, counting down.
CCTGAAAATCACACACACACACAGCCACTCCCAAACAAATCCACACGTAGAGGATCCCAATCCTTCACACCACTTCTAGCAAAAACAAACGCTCCTGCTACCCTAATGCCCCAAATCCCCTTTCAGCCCCTCCATAGGCACCAAAATCATTTCCATTACCTCGGTAAGCAAACAGATACTGGTTCTTCTCCAAAACCCAGGTTAAAATGCCCCTCCTGGTCACCACCCACCCCATTTCCACTGCCCTCAGACCCTCCCCGTGGTGGCTAGAGCGAAGGAAGTGACTGTGGAACCAAGAGGGAGGTTTCCCTCCCCCCAACTTCAGAGTTGATGGACCCAACTGGTGAGGCACACCTGACTCCTGTGCTGTCAACTTTTATGCTCCCCGAGGGATAGGGATGCAACAGATCACGTGCCCCATCCCTCCATCACTCCATCACAAGGAAAGAAATCTCAGTGCCCAGAGTGGGGGTCAGACTCCAAGGTGGCCCCCCAGGGAGGGATGAGTCACTCAGGCCTGGCAGCAGGGCCCCCTGCAGTCTGCCAGCCCAGTGTTAAGCTCTCCCCTGACGTCACGTCAGCTGGCAACACTCGGCCCCCCTTACTAGCCAGTTCTAGGGGTAGAAGGGAGGGGCCAAGTTCTGCTCTCCTGACCTGGGAGTAGACCAGCTTGTAGGGCAGATGACTGAGGCTCTCCAACCCTTCCTCTCTACCTTTAACCAACCCATCCTCTTTAGAAGGGTGAAAGGAGTTAGGAGGCCCGTACCTCATTTCGGGAGGCAGCAGCACGATGAAGAGGGGTCAGCCACAGTGTGTCCTTAGCATTGACATTAGCACCTGTGGGGATATAATTTCCTCTTTTGGTGGGAGGTGGAAAGCAGGTGGGGAAGGAAGCCAGTAATCAGGCCAGGGAATCTGGATGAAGATGGAGGATCTCCTGGACCAAGCACCAGAGAACAATCCTTGGATATGGAAAAAAAAAAAAAAAGCTCCTCCCTCAGGTTCCCTCCCTAGGTGCCACACCTTCCAGCTCCCCGCTTTCACCTGACATCAGTAGCAACTGGAGGATGGGGACATCGCCTACGTAGGCAGCAGCATGCAGTGGGGTTCGCCTCTCTTGGTCCTGGGAAGGCAGAAAAGAGGAGCAGCTGTGGGGGTGAACTATCAAGAACCCCAGCCCAAGTCTTAGAGCTCCAGGCCTTTCCGAACCACGACCTCTTCCCACAGGTTCCGCAGCCTCCTAAATCCCAATCCTAGGTCAAAGCAAGCACCTAGGGAGGGTGGAGTCAGGGAGTCAGGCCCCTGGGCCGGCGAACCACTCTCCTCCTTCCAGGAGGAGTGGGGGCGCTGCAGACACCGATGGTTCAGAAGAGAACACCGTTTCTGGGCATCCTCACCCTTACTGGTCCGTGCTCCCAGCCTCCATCCCCAAATGTAGAGCAGACGCCTATCCCAGGGTGGAAAGAGCTGCGGCCTCATCCGAGCCGAGGAGACACGGAGCCGCCCCACCGATGGGGAGGGGTCCAGAACACCAGGGCCCAGATTACCGGCTCGTCATCCTCCCTGATCCTAACTCACCAGCACATTGATGTTCTCCTTCTGCGAGAGGAGGGAACGCACTTCCTCCACATCTCGGCTAAAGATGGCCTGGACCAGGGGCGGCTGCAAGGAGAACCGGCGTTCAGGGAGCGGGCCGGAACGGAACCGGGCGGGTGCGGGAAACATCAGGTTTTGGGGGGGCGTCTCTGGAGGGGCCCCGCTCTGGGGTCCTGGCTGCAGGGGGCTCCCGCGGTGTCTCCGCCGGTCGCCAGGCCCCCAAGGACACCGGCTCGGTTGAGGGGAGCGCGGCGTGGGGCGGGGCGGGAGCCGCGGGAGCCCTGGGCTCGGGCCCAGCCTAGGCCGCACATCCCCGGGCTCGCGTGGCGCCGGCGCCGGCGCCGGGCCCTGGAAGGAGGAAGCGGGCGAGGGCAAGAGGGCTGACCTGGTCCGTGATGCTGAGGATCCCCATGGCCCGGCCCGGGCTCCGTCCGCATCGAGCTCCCGGCGGCGGCGGCAGCGGCTCCACCGGGGACACGGGGCGGCCCAGGCGGCGGCTGCGGCGGCGGCTGCGGGGAGAGCGCGGCCCCGCCTACCGGGGGGCGGGCGAGCGGGAGCCCGCAGCGCTCCCTGGCGGCCGTCCTGGGCCCGGCCGCAGGGCGCTCGCCGCGCAGACGGCCCCGGGCTGCGGCGCCCTCTGCCCCGCCCCGGCCGCCGGAGCAGACCCGGCGCCCGCGCCGCGCGCTGGTGTCCGGGTCCCCAGGCCGGCCACGCCGGGCTCTCGGCTCCAGTCGGGCGGCCCGGGGCGTCCCCACAAGACCCTAGCGGCCACTCGGGCCTTGGCCCTGCGGTGCCTCCCCACCTGAGGACCGAACGGCCGGCCAGATGGCATTCGGCCCACAGTGCCTCCGCCGGAGCCAGCTCCTCCCGTCGGCGATTCCACACCCCAAATCCCCCACCGGGGGAAGCAGGGGCGTGGAGATCTGCGGGCTGCGTATGGCAAAGCCCCAGAGGGAGGGAAGGCGCCTATCTCCACTGGCGGTGACACGAGTTGGGTCAAAAGGCAATAGCAGGAGTGTTCCAACTGCAGAGAGAAATCCCAAGAAGGACTCTCCAGCAGCAGAAAAACCCCAGAAAGAGGCTAGGACAGCTGGCACCTGAAGAAGGTCTCCCAGGTTAGCAGAAGGGGCGCTTTTCCACTCTCTAATTACTCCATTGCCTGGTTAAGGTGGTTGGGTGGCTACCCTTTAAAAGGCTCAACGGTTTCTTCCCAGAAAAGGGTGAGGGTGCTTCCCCTCCTCCATTGAAGAGGCCAGAGAGCAGCCAATCAGGCAAGATCTGGATGGAGGTCATCGCAGGCCAGGTAGGCGAAAAGAGAGAAGAAAAGTGGATATTGAAAAATCGGTACAATTTTTATAAGGTAATTCAGGGTCCTGTTCAGACCTCAGTAACTCAATATGTGTTCTAAGAAGGGAACACATTTAGGAAGAAGTGTAGGGTGTTGACCCCTCCCCCCCCGTGAAGGCATATAAAAGATCTTCCTCGCTCTCCAACAATCTATGCCCCTCATTGCCTTCAATATCTTGATTTCCACTGGCAAGATGCACAAGACACTGGTACCAGTGCTTTTTCCTGGAGAGAGAAACTGGGGAACAGGGAATGAGGATTGAGAGGGAAATTTACCTGTCACTATATACGTTTAATAACTTTTTGAATTTTGACCACACTGAAAATAAAATTTACAATATCACTTAAGACTTACATCTTCCAGGAAGTCTTCCCTGGTTAACAGGTTCTTTCCCTTTTGTGAGGTCTCCTTAACACTGTGTTTATGTAATGCTTAATTTACACACTCGTAGTCAGGTTTAAATTGCACACTTTTGTTGTTCATTTCACCTTACATCTTTGACATGCAAATGTCCAACATTTCATAAGGGACTTTAACTTCTTTGTTAACCGGAGTCTTCCAATACAGGACTGTACATTGTTTTGGGGGTTTTTTCTTTGTAAAAAGGATTTTGAGCTCTCTGAAGGCAAGGGTAGACATTAAATTATTCTTTCTAGCTCTAGCAGAGCAGCACATGGGAACAGGAACTTAATATTTGATGATGATGATGAAGATGAGGCTGAAGAAGTAGAAACTAAAGGTAGCTGGGGATCAGATGGCTGTGGGTGTTCAGACATGTTGATTTGCCTATTGGATATGATGGACCTTCCAGGAAGGGCTAAGCTAGGATATGACCCAGAGGATGGGGAGGAGGGGACTACTTGGCCTCCATTGCCCGAAATAGCTCTTGGTAACCTGAGGAATTGGAGTCAGGGGTTGAGCTGGGGTCACGTGCCTGGTTCTGGCATGGGAGTGGAGGTGAACATGGGAGGTTGCCAACCGGGTTCTCTGGGCAGCTGGAAGAGGAGGAAGGGCCAGAAAAGTTATTTTTAATATTATTCAGAGCACAGAAAGAGGATTTCCCAGTAGGGAAAAAGAGGATATGATATACGTAACCCAGATACTTCCAGGGCTCAGGGAGATGCACAGAGTCGGGGAGGAGAAGGCCGGAAGTGGTGGCAAAGTCCTCTTATGCAGACAGTCCTTCTGGATTCAACTGCTGAATTCATATCTGGGTAACTCTGGGCAGATGTCTGTCTGTCTTTAAGCCTCAATTTTGGAGCTGGCCTGGTGGTGCAGCAGTTAAGTTCGCACATTCCGCTTCAGCTGCCCAGGGTTCCCCGGTTTCGATCCTGGGTGTGGACCTATACACTGCTTGTCAAGCCATGCTGTGGCAGGCGTCCCACATATAAAGTAGAGGAAGTTGGGCACAGATGTGAGCTCAGGGCTAATCTTCCTCAAAAAAAAAAGCCTCGATTTTCTTTTTTTTTTTTTAAAGGTTTTATTTTTCCTTTTTCTCGAAACCCCCCTGGTACATAATTGTGTATTTTCAGTTGTGGGTCCTTCCAGTTGCAGCATGTGGGATGCCACCTCAGCATGGCTTGACGAGCAGTGCCATGTCTGCTTCCAGGATTCAAACCAGTGAAACCCTGGGCCGCAGAAGCAGAGTGCGCAAACTTAGCCACTTGGCCATGGGGCCGGCCCCAAGCCTCAGTTTTCATTCTTCTAACAAATGTTGATTGAAGACCTGGTTTGGAGGTAGAAACTTATAAGTAATGGTGTCTATTTTTGTAGAGCTTATAACTTAATAGAAGAGCATACATATATATATATATATATATGCACATGAAACAAGTAAAGAATATAGGATACACGCTACTTTACATGACATTATGTGTTCAGAGTAATCTTGAAGGATGGGTTCAGTCAAGACAGTCTTCCTGGAGGAGGTGAGTTTTGAGTCAATACTTGAAGGCAGTTATTGATGTAGAATGACAGGGAAATGGCAGGAAATTGGTTGTTTCAAATACAGGGAATGAGCTAGGGAAAGTTTAAATGGCGGTAATTAGCTAATCTAATTAGTAGGGGGACAACAAGCAAATTGGCTTGGCAGGTCTATTGTACCTTGGGAATTCTGCAGTAGTTAACTCGGTTAAGGCACAGTGTTAATGAGGTCACAGTTCAACCATGTATCCCAGTTAATTTCTGTCTTTTATCCAGCCAGATCCTTGCTCCTCACGCTAAGCAGCTGTCTCACATGTGTAAGCCCTTAGTCAGAGGGAGTGAGGCTGGACAGGAGAATGGAGTTGGGAAGAGTGAACCTGTCCCTCAAGGTCACATGCCCATCTGAGAGTGGCTCCAGATTATCATCTTTGAACTGGAAGGAGATACTGTATCCTGGGGGTGGGGGTGCAGGTGCTGAGGGAAAAAGGAGAAATGTTAGGAGAGAAAAAGAAGGGAGATCGTTCCCCAACTTGGGGCTTCTTGTATATAAAATATGAATATAAAATAAGGATGAAAATGCCTTCTTTACCAAATGTTAGATGTAAGTCAGATTTCAAGGGAAGGCTCCTACTCCTTGAAGTCCAGATAAAATGGGCTCAAACTTTAAATCAATCCGTATCCAGTGGAAGTCTCAAAATGAATGGCAATCTTAAGGGGGAGTTGGAAGATTTATATTTGTTTCCAGGCCCCTGTTTCTGGGCAAGATGTCTCTCTTTCACACCTATTAAAAGGCAACACAGGGGCCAGCTCCGTAGCTGAGTGGTTAAGTTTGCGCGCTCCGCTGTGGTGGCCCAGGGTTTCGCTGGTTTGGATCCTGGGCGCGGACATTGCACTGCTCCTCAGGCCACGCTGAGGCGGCATCCCACATGCCACAACTAGAAGGACCCACAACTAAGATATATAACTATGTATAGGGGTGGTTTGGGGAGATAAAGTAGAAAAAAAAAGGAAGATTGGCAACAGTTGTTAGCTCAGGTGCCAATCTTTAAAAAAAAAAGCAACCCAGTCTTTAATTATTTTATCCCCCACCCTCACCCACACCACCCTACACAAAGCTTTCCTGAATGTGGACAGCTTGACTACAGACTTAGAAAGAAAGTAGAGGAGGGGCTGGCACTGCAATGGCATAAACATCTTTAAATGCAACAGCAGGCACCACCCTTCTTCAAATGCCCTTCCTCTACTCGGTAGTGGGAGAATTTCAATGGCTCTTGTATCTACCTAGGTCCAGTCTCTCCCTAATTGTTGATTCCTCTCTCCTTTCTCTTTTTTTTTCTTTTGTTCTCTCCACTTTTGTAGAGAGTGATTTTTTTCTCCTTTTATCATGATGGAAAGCAGTATAGTGACATTGCATTGCCTGGCTTCCTGCCCAGGAGGTCTCACCCTTCGTCAAGTGCACACTATTTCAAAGATGGTTCCCTTCCCTAGAAGTATGTCTGGTTCTTCCCACCCCGACTTCTTTCTAGAAATATTAAAAGAGAAAACTGTGCAAAGTCTTAGCCCAGAAGTTGGAAAGCTAATTTCCTTTCACAGAGATGTAAGTAAAGCACAGCAGTAGGCACCATGGAGGCCACAAAGATGAATAGAACTTCTAACCACTATAAACAAAGGAGAATATGATAAAGGCTCTGAGAGAGGCAAGATGGGCAGAGTTGCCTAGTCGTTAAGCTCGTGCACCACTTTGCTTCAGGGCTGGGGCCTGGCTCCTGAGCTCCCACCTATACCACTTATCTGTCAGTCGTTATGCCGTGGTGGTGCCTCACATACAAAAAGAGGAAGATTGGCAGCATATGTTAGCTCAGGGCTAATCTTCCTCAGCAAGAAAAAAAAAAAATTTTTTTTTAATAAAAACCAAAAAAAAAAAAAAAGATCAGCAGACAGATGCTGTTGATACACCCACAAAGTCCCCTCTGTGCTTATGCATCAGGTCCGTGACCACAGACTCGCCAAGTACAGTAGTTTGCCTGGTGACCTCGCTCCACCGGTCCATGTCTGCAGCTTCTCAAACACACTGCAGCGCCCTTTCTCGCCACAGGTGTGAAACTACATCTCCCGACAGGCCGCGTGGTCCCCTTCCTTCTCCCTCTCCCCGTCCCGAGCCATGGCAACGGCGTGACGTGGGGGTACTTGGAGCTCCGGGAGCAGCGGTCGCGGCTTCAGTTCTAGCCTACCCTGCTGCCGGGCGGGAGTAGGGCGAGAGGAGCCGCAGCCCCACGCCGCCGCTGCGCCCGGGGACCCTGACCCCGCCCGGCTGCCCGTCTCCCGCTTTTCCTCTGGGGTGAGGAGGGCGCAGCGGGAACCCGAGCCGAGAGGGCCAGGGAGGGTCGCGCGCATGGCCTCGGCGGGCGCGCGGCGGCTCCCGGCCGGGACGCGCGCGGCGGCCCAGCGCGGCTGCGGCCTCCCGCTCCGCCCTCCGCGACCGCCGCGACCGCCGCGACCAATGAGGTGAGAGGGAGGCGCGGGCGACGGCGCCCGAGGACAAGGGGTCGCCCAGGACCCTAAAGTTCCCCCGTGGAGGGTTGCAATCCTGGGGATGCAGGCGCGGTTGGGGGCGGCAGCGGTCGTACCCCGCGGTCTAATGTAGGGGTTTGCGGAATGTGTTTGCAAGTTATTCGCGAGGACAAGTCCCTGGGGTGGGGACCCAAGCTCTTCTTGCCCCTCACAGGCGCCCTGGCAGCGACGGGCTTGGAGAAGCCCCGGGGACTGTGATGCTCCTGAGTCCTAGCGTTCAGCAGTAGCCTAGCCCCCAATCAAAGGCAACTGGCGCTTCGCACGCTCTCCGCTTTTTCCCATCTCCTCCCCCGGCACTGTCCTCAGCCGCCCTCGACCTTTCGCACTCGTGACTGCCTGGCCCGGGAGCCCGGCGGGCCGCAGCAGGTGCTGGGGCAAAGCTTGTCTGGACGACCTTCCTCTGGGATGCGCCCGTCTTCCCCTTCACCTGGGAATGGCTGAGGAACACAAAGAATGGTGACGTTGTCTCTCCTTTCCTTTCGGCCTTAGATTTCTGATGTCCTGCAGCCTCCTCTTGCCCCGGGCTGCAAAGGTCTTGGCGGCTGAGGCTGGCTTACCCTCAAGCCGTTCCTTCATGGGCTTTGCCGCCCCCTTCACCAACAAGCGAAAGGCTTATTCTGAGCGTAGGATCATGGGGTGAGCATCCTCCCCTGTCCTCCACATTCCCTTCCCCTCCAAACAAATAACTATGTCCAGGCTAGATTGTAAGAGTAGCAATAGTGGGCAAGATTCACCCCTGGCCATCCCTCTCCCCAGCTATATTACTGATACTTTATCCTGCCCCGTCAGCCTTGCAACCTTAATTTCTCCCTACTTCTTGGTTGCTGTGCTTGGTTAAGTGAAATGTGACAAGAGTTGGACAGTATAATTAGACAACAGCATATTATTTCTCCGCTGACCTGCTTTTTTATGTATTCTGAGCAGTATTGTAACACTTATTGAGCGCCTGCTACTGTTTGCAGTTAGGCTGCTTAGGTATTTTACATATATTTCCTCATTTGACCCTCTCAACAAACCTATGAATCAGGTACTATTATTACCTCTGATTTACACATGAAAAAAATGGAGGCACAGGTAATTTAGCTAACAATTTTACATTGTTAGAAATTTTTAGAGCTGGGATCTGAGTCCTTGTGTGATCACCAGTTCAATCTCTCTAGATGGTCCCTCTTAGGATCAAAATAGATAGTAAAGCCAAAAGCATTCTGTAAACTGCAGAACATAAGGTAACATTAACATCATGGAATTTTGCACGTTTGCTTTTGGGAACTCATTCATCCAGGCTTATTTGGGATCTCTAGTTCCTGGAGGAACATGGTTAGGGGGCAAAGGTATTGGGGGGAGGGTACCTAGGGCAAGGAGGAACCTGACCCAGCTGGCAGTCCCTTGGCCTCTGTGATTCCTTCCCCTAGGTATTCAATGCAGGAGATGTATGAGGTGGTGTCCAATGTCCAGGAGTATCGAGAATTTGTGCCCTGGTGTAAGAAGTCTTTGGTGGTATCCAGCCGCAAAGGTCACCTGAAGGCCCAGTTGGAGGTTGGCTTTCCACCTGTCATGGAACGTTATACCTCTGCTGTTTCCATGGTCAAACCTCACATGGTCAAGGTGAGGCCTATCCGGGAGGGATGGATCAGTTTTTTTTGTGTTCTCTAGCATCTTACAGGTTACTTTGGCCTTCCTTGTAATGATTTTATCTCCATGTGTCAAATACTTCCCAAATAAAATATTAGAAGGAAATGAAAATGGCTTTCAGTTCCTTCTTATAGCCTCCTATACCTAGTACAGGTTTTATTTCACTGTAATATTTTTAACTACCTGACTGTCCTATTCTAGGCTGTTTGCACTGATGGCAAGCTCTTCAACCACTTAGAGACCATTTGGCGATTCAGCCCTGGTATTCCTGCCTACCCCCGAACTTGCACTGTGGACTTTTCGGTGAGTCAGGAGGCTGTGTAACACAGGGCTACAACTGGGTGTTGGGGCAGAGCTGAGGTACTGTGACAGTTATTCTTTAAGCACAGCTAATACTTAGCATTTCCCAAGTCAATGACACTTTCCACAGGTCTCAGCTTATACCAAACTTGTACTCTGCTCAGTCCTAAATTAGGGCTTTTGAGGGGAATCTAAAGAACTGGAGGGGGAGGGGAAGAAAAGACACTCAACAGTATCCTTTCATTTGGCCAGGGACTATCCAACACGGTCTTGAAGAGTTTCTGACTGTCTCTTACCCGTTCCCAGATTTCCTTTGAATTTCGTTCTCTGCTGCACTCCAAGCTGGCCACCATGTTTTTTGATGAGGTTGTCAAACAGAATGTTGCTGCCTTCGAGCGCCGGGCAGCCACCAAGTTTGGTCCAGAAACAGCCATCCCCCGTGAACTGATGTTCCATGAGGTGCACCAGGCTTGAGGCAAGGGAGTATTCCCTAGCCTCCCCTCTACTCTCCCTCCCCACCCAATTCTCTTATTTATTTCATTTGGCTCCTGCTCCAGTCTGAGAGAAGAGTCTATGTTTATGATGCTGTTCTCCCTCTCAATTCCCCAGAAATTGGGCTCTAAGCTGGCTGGAAATGCTGGGGGAAAGGAAAGGCAGGGGTGTGGAAAGGAGACATGCCTAGGAAAGGGTCAGGCTCATCCTGAGAGCCCCACATGCCTGATGCCTGCAGCCTTCTCACACTGAATTATAATCAGGACTGTGTGGTTGTCTCTGGGCCCTGTCAAGGTGCCTTGGTGTCTGACCAGGGGAAGACAGCAACTTTTCTAAGGATTAAAGCAAATTTTCTAAGGAATAAACTGAGCTTTTCCCCCTAACTCAGAGGTACTGGGTAGTCAATAACTTTTGCCTGCTTGAGATGTCTGAGATCTGGCCCAAGCTTGAAATCCATATGACTTCACTTTAAGACTATTTCCATGCTGCCTGGTTGGTGGAGAGCAAGGGGCTTTCTTACCATCAGTGCCACAGGGCAAGGAGAAAACACCAGAGTTGTACTCTTGAGCTGTACCTTATTCTTCCACTTGGCTTGAGTTTTTATAAAATGTCAATAAATTAATTGTGACAGTGTGAATTTGGCTATTTTATATTGTTTCTTGGGGGAATAATGTAGATATAGCAGAGTAGAAGAAAGTCATGGCTTCCTTCCCTAGGGGAGTGAAGGTGCAAGAAGGCCTCTTGGACATAGTGTCCCTGGCTAACTATAGTAGCACATTCTACAAGCCAGGACCTAGTACCCACTCCCTTGCCTATTTATAGACTTTTTCAGAAGGTCAGTTGCAGCAGGAGTCTCAGGACAGAATAATCTGGTCTCAGACCTCCCATATAAGTGATGCCCTCAGGACCACCTCTTATTTTGGGGGCCTCCTTAAGGGAGGCTGCAAAGAAGAACAGGCGTTCCAGAGCACCGGAGCCCCCTAGTGGCTCAGGTCTGGACTCAGAGTCCTCCCCTATTTGTCCTTGGTTTAGTTTCTTCCTTTCACCAGTGGGCTGGACCAGTTTCCTTGGATTACTCACATAAGCAGTTGTGAGGTCTCAGCTATCATCCTTGAGCATTCTATCTTTCAACAAAATTAGGAAGGATGGGGGACTAAAGAGTAAGGACTTATAACCTTGAGGAGAGGTTTCCCTTTGGAAATCTCACAGGGATCCTGTCTTCTGATTAGGGTAAATGAATGCCAACCAGCCTAAAGATAAAGGATGCACAGGATAACTTATAACCCACTAAGTCCAGAATCTTTAGCTGGATTCTTTATCTCAATTTTCCAGGCTTTATTTAATAGCAGGCTTAAACATTGTTAATAAAAACATTTATTTTGCATTTTATACAGAAGAACTTGAAGTCTGCATCATGACTTGACAGTTACCCAGGGGTTTACAGTGTGTCCATCTCAACAGTGTGGTTTTGGGGATTAGGGATCCACACAAACACAGGCAGGAGTTGCAAGGGAGGAAGGGGGCACAGCAGGAGTGTATTTCAATCCTTTCTCAAAGAAAAGGCAGTAGAGCATTCTGAGTTACTGAAAACCTGTGCAAATGGGGCTTCTAAAACAAAAACTGTACTGAGAGCTCTTGGGGAAGGGGAGGGCAAAAGGACCTTGATAAATAAAAGGATATTTTCCTGTGGCCGGGGATGAAGAGGCCTACTATTTTTAATGCCCTCAGCCCCAGGACCTGATATTCAAAGGAGATCATTTCCAATCTTACATCATTTCCCTGCTCAGAATGAGGTGCTAGTAACCCTGAGACCAGACCATGAAGATATCATGCTGGTCATTCCTAAGTCCCTTATTCTATGGCCCACAGGACATTAAAATAAAGGGGTGGGGGGAAGTCAGGGGGTAGTGGCTTGTATTCTGAGGAAGTAAAAAGATGAGTTCATATTAAGCACTGATAAAGCCAAATGACTGGGAAAGACCACAGATCAGATAGTGGTTATATACAACCTGCTGAAAGAGGTCTCTACTAGGGACCAAAAGGGGAAGGTCCAGTGCATCCTCAGCTTGAGGTGCAGCAGGTATGGATAATCTGGAAGGAGGTGAGTATTAAAGTAGGAGGGAAGAGAACACTCCCAGATCTTAATTTTCATGGGATAATTTAAAGAGAAATAAAAAACAGTAGGTGCCAGTCACAACAAATGCCATGGCCTTTTTGGTCACCTGATAGCATAAAAAAATGCCAAAGCATGTCCAGCTAACCAGTAGGTCTTGCTAGGAAGTGTCTGTGTGCATGGGAGAGGGCAATGGGGCTCAGTACAGCCGACAATCCAACATGATTCCTATGGAAATAGAAGGGGCAGAGTCCTGGTTTGCTGGCCCATTGAGGGCTGGGCAGAGTAGAACCAAAAGCTCTGAAGTAACTGAAGATTCTCTGCAAGCAGCTTTGACCCAGGGAAAGAGGAGCCAGATTCTTACTCTAGAGATGGCAGGGGGGCCAAACCTAACCCATACCACATGCATTAGTCCTGGTCATCCTCAGTTGATGGGCAATTGATACCAGGCAGGGGAAAGGTGCTGGTTAGGGAAGAAGGGTCACTTTTCATCTTTTAAAGTCTTAATTTATATTTTAACCTCAAACTTATTATCAGTGCCTCAGATACAATTTAATCTTAAGTCTTTAAAAGCCCCTGAAACAAAACAAAAGTGTACATTTTTTAAGCTCCCTTACTTTCTGGTAGTTAGTTTCCCCCCAGTCTCCAGTTTTACCCTGACTTAGAGTCCACAAACTTCATCAGACCATCTGTACTCATGGACTTGGGCCTCTCTAGAGGGAAGCCTAGGGCTCGGCTCCAGATGAGCTGTGCTAGTACACCCAGTGCCCGCGACACCCCAAACAGCACTGTGTAGTAATTCATCTCCGTCATGCCGTAGTACTATAAGGTAAAAGAGAAAAAAGTTTTGTTAAAGGCCCAGAGGTAGTAGCATGTACAAGTTCAGGGTGATAGAAACCTTAATCCAGTCGGTCTTAAATAGAAATGACACTGGGAAAAGTATAGCAATTGGGATTCGGAAAAGAGAGCACCCTCTTTCTCCTGCCCGCGCCTCCCCTGACCATAGGCAACTTTATCAAAAGAGTAAGGAAGGAGGCATAAGAGTCCTTGCTCTGACTAGTGGGTTGATTTTGTGCATGGCAGAGAACAGTAGGGTTTGGTACAAACTAGAGGGAAAGCAGGGAAGGGAGGACTTACCTGGAGCAACACCCCACTGTGAGCATCTACATTGGGCCAAGGATTCTTGGCCTTGCCCTGCTCTAGGAGGACATTGGGCACAATTTTGTAAAGTTGAGCAACCAGCTTAAACATGGGGTCATGAGGCAGGTGTTTCAGAGCAAACTCTCTCTGACAGGTATATCGTGGATCAGTCTTCCTTAGTACTGCATGGCCATAGCCTGGGACAACCTGCAAAGAGTGAAGGGAAAAAAGCCAGTTGTATTCTCAGGTAGAAATTCTTGTCTTTCTAAATTCTTCAGGGTAGACAATGGAGGGAAAAAAGATATCTCCTTCTCTAATTTAGGGACCGCTCTCATTCTTTTTTCCCCTAATTCTTCCAAATTGCAGAACTTGGGTCTTGCCTTCTTCCTTAGTTGCTACGCATCTCTGCTTACCCGTCCTGAGTTTAGTGTGTTCCAGATGTAGTCTCGTAATTTCTCATCTGACACATCTTTGCCAACTTCCTTCTGTAGCTGTGTCAGCCAAACAAGCACTTCCTATGGGTAAGGTTTGGGGAATAAAAGAGTGTCAATGCATATGCCAGGATTCTCGAGAACACCAAGTTCAGAAACAAAGCATGGGAGTAAGAAAAACATGGAGCAGGAAAAGAAAAAGAAGTCTTACCTGATTTGCCAGCCCATGGAGGGGCCCTGCCAGCCCATTCATGGCTGCTGCAAAGGACAAGTAGGGATCCGAAAGGGCACTGCCCACCAAGTGGCTGGTATGGGCACTTACGTTGCCACCCTCATGGTCACTGTGTAGAAGTAAGAAAGGAGAATCAAGGCCAAGAGGAAGACGAGAAAAAAGGAGCAGATTATGGAAACACACACCTTGCTGTTCTCTTATTTGTCACATACTAGTCTAGTTATTGGCTCACACCAGCCTATAGCGAGTCAGTTATACATAAGTTCTTGTAAGAGATGTCCCAATTTTATTAACAGCCTTTGTTCACTAATCTACAGAGCTGGAGAGGTTACTGGTTGATGACGCCTGTTTGCCAAGCTCCCTGACTCATTCCAGCTTTCATAGCAATGGCCAGAAGAGGGAGCTCCTGGAAAGCGGAAGAACCACCTAATGTGAACAGCTGGTACCTTTTCCCAGTTGGAAGCGCTATTTTGTTATTAGCATGGTTATGGTGATTTCCCTAGATCTCTTGACCTTCTTTACTACACCCCTTTCTTGCCTTGTATCATCCCTTATGCTGTTTTTTCATCTCCTTACTGCCTACTACCTATTCCCAGAATATGAGAATGTTAAGGAGCTTTTCTTAAAATTTCCCACCAATCCAGGCAACTGGTGGCTATGGTTGCTGGGTCTAGCTCACCTGTGGATGGTGAGGTACAAGCGCATGAGCTCGGTGAACTGAGCCTCAGTATAGCCTAACATGTTGGTGAAATTGTGGGACCAGTCCAGCTTAGAATCAATGGCCCCAATACTGCTGCCTTCCCGGTAGAGATTCCGGTAGATCTTTGCTGCAACACAAGGCAGCTTTGCAATCAGATCCATACAGTCTTCATAAATCAACTGATGGGGAGAAGAGGCAAATGGAGAAAAAAAAGAAAAGGAATTATCAACAAAGAAGAATTAGGCAGGAATACCATTTATCCTCCACGGATTGAGCTATTTGAGTTGATGATAATATGTTGGGTGGTTATATATGGAGTATAACAACAAGAACCATTTAACTGAATAGCTGTTATGACCCAGGCACTGCGCTGAGTGATTTACACATACTATCTCATGCACATTAAAGCCTTATTCCCAATTTTTACCACTCTACAAAGTATACACTGCCCTCTTTTTTGCAGATGAGGGAAGTGAAATTCAGAGCATTCAGCTAAATGCCAGAGTCAGATTTTGAACCCTTATATATTTAATCATGATCTTTCCTACCACATGACTTTGTACTCAACGAATGTGCTAAGACACTAGGTTTCAATAATTCTATATTCCACCTTTCAAAGAAAATTCACCATATGTGCCAAAGGTCAAACAGTGGCATTCAATTGTTAGTTAATAACAAAAGCTTCCATTTTTTAAGCACTTACTATATAACAGGTACTATGCTAGATATGTTATTTGCACTTTTTTCCTTTTCTTACAACAATCCTGTAAGGTAACATATCCTTTATTTTACAAATGAAGAAACTGGGGCTTGGTCAGGTTCAGTAGCTTGTACAAGGTTATCTACTCAGCTAATAAGTATCATCTAGCTTAAACAAGTAGTAACTCATGGCCACTCCTGTTTCGTCTATATCCTTACTTTCCCCTCTCATCTCCCAAATTATTTTGAGTAATCCCAGATACCATATATTTCAACATGTAAATATTTTAAGCATGTGCCTCTAAAAGATAAATGTCCTTCATAAACAAAATCACAAAACCATTATCCCACTGAAAAAAAATTTAACAAATCCTCAATATCATTAAATATCTACTCAGTATACAAAGCCCCCCTCCACCTCATTTGTTTGATTCAGGACTGAAAATAAGCCACAGTGCAATTGTCTGAGATGTCTCTAACGTCTTTTTTATTCAATTTAAGTTGCTTCTTATGCTCTCCATTTTTTACTTTGCAACTTATTTGTGGAAAATCAGATCATTTGTTCTGTAGAATTTCCCACAGTTTAGATTTTGCTGGTTATCTACCTGTGATATCATTTAATATGTTCCTCTGTCCACTGTATTTCCTACAAGCTGATCATTAGATCTAGAGGCTTGAACAGATTCAAATTCAATTTTTTTAGCAAGATTATTTGATAAATAGCAAGCACTGTGTTCATTTATTAAGAGAAACATAATATCTGGTTGTCTTTTTGTGATGGTAATACCTTGCTCAACTTTTACGTCTCAATTTTATCTTCACAAAGGGAATTTAAGTTCCTAAATTTATGGAAGGGACAGGGTTTTAAAATAATAACTTAAATACTTGCTCACTGATATTACATAGTGCTGTCCTATCAAGCTAACTGGCCAAATGTTCCCGCAGGAAGTCACGAGGTTTCAGTAGTTCTGCTGGAACAAAGAGCAAAATCTATACCCCTAATGAAGTCATCGATTACTTAAGTACTCAGCGAATTTTGTCAATGCCACCAGGATTCAATGAAAATACTGACAAAATTAAAAAGCTACTTGAAGCAAGAAATAGTTAGCCAAGACTTGCAAATTCTCAGACTATTTACATGATAATCATACTATTAACTATACCTCCTTGCAGATTCACATACCCTAAGGAAGTAGGTTACTTGCAAAAGCCTACATCAAGGATATGCAGTCCTAAGGGACCTGGATTCATTAGCAGAATGCCAAGAACAGGAGCCCAGGCTAGGCAAACTGGTGTCTGTGGAGTATATACTAACTTTCAAAATCATTTGGAAATTATGAATGGCCACATCATAAAGAAACTACAAAAAGGAGACTGTTTCAACTCCTACCACTGAGGATGAAGTTCATAAAGCAACAACTATCAGACCAGGTATGACAGTGTGGGATCCTTACCTTCCTTTTTGTAGTGGTCAATGCTATAGTCAAGAAGAGATTAAAAAAATCAAAACCAAAAACTGACAGAGAACTCCTATTTCTTTAATAAGCTAAGACTCAGGTGCTATTAGATACTGGTACCAACTCATTCTTCATCTATAAAGGCTTGGAAAAAAGACATTAAGACATGCCACCATCACAGCTGTCTGTAATAAAAGTAACAAAACTGACCGTAATCAACACTGTGAGCCAGCATCTCTATTGCTAGTAAAATTCTGGCCAAGTATTTAATTATCCATTATTATTAAGAAGACAGCCAGTATTACTGGTGAAAAGACCTTAGAGTGAAGCAAACTCAAGTCTGAATCTGGTCCCTACCACTTACTAACTGCATGACCTTGGGCAAGCTACTTAATTTTTTTAATCCTCAGTTTTCCTGTTTGGTAAAATGGGAATAAATAACATCTAACTCATAGGGTTGTTCTGAGGATTAAATCAGATAATGAATACAAAGCATGTAATATTAAGCACATTTTCAAGAGTTAAGTGTTGAGATGATTTTATTATAAACAGCTTCAAAACCTACATGTACTGTGTATAGGCCTTATTAAAGGTGGCATTACTAGCAAAACGTGATCTGTCAGCTACTTCTCAAAGTTTACTCAATTCAACAACATCTTAAGGCTACTTCACAATTAAACAGCAGGTTGCATCGTAGTAATCTCCCAGTTATGAGTGAAGTTAAGTCAATCAGAAGGAGATCTAACTCTTTCAACTCAAGAGATGATACTATTTATCTAAAGTCATGTAACTGTTATGGAAGAAATGCTGTAGGCAGAAGATCATCCTCTTGAGGTATATGTAGAAAAACAGTATGAACGGATGATTCTAGTAAAGACTTAGATCACATATAAACTTCTTAACATTAAATTTTTTAAACAGAAATAACCAGCTGAATGCTGTTATGTAATTCTTAAGTAGCCCATAGTCACATTAATCACATTAAGAGAAGTGAACTGAAATAGCATGTCTGATCTTTGAGAAAGTTACAAGATGTGGTAACAAAAGAGCATCAAGCTCCACCAAACTAAAGCAGTTATTGGTGCTAATTTTTATGCAGTGTGAACTTATTAGACATAGATCCTAAGGCTGACAAATACATCTCACATAGAGATGATGGCAGAACAATCAGTCAATGGCTGTACACTGAAACGGAGGCAACTGCAAGTAGAAGAGTACAAGATTCATTTTAGTGATTCAATGAAGGACAGTGTGGAGCAATGCAGCATGTTTGGATGGCTGGGAAATATCTCACAGGCATCTCTTGTAAAGTATGAAGAAGCTGTTTTCTCTCCCCTCATGACAGTCAAGACAACAGCATTGTAAGTAGTAACAAGCACTTCTGAGTGGTCAATTTCTAAAAGACAAGTTTTAAAGATTTTATTTTTCCTTTTTCTCCCCAAAGCCCCTTGGTACACAGTTCTATATTTTTAGTAGTGGGTCCTTCTAGTTGTGGCATGTGGGATGTTGCCTCAGCATGGTTTGATGAGCGGTGCCATGTCCTCGCTCAGGATCTGAACGAGCGAAACCCTGGCCACTGAAGCGGAGCGCGCCAACTTAACCACTCGGCCATGGGGCCGGCCCCCATAAAAGACAAGTTTTAAAATAGAAGAACTGGGGCTGGCCTGGTGGTGCAGCAGTTAAGTTCTCACCTTCTGCTTTGGCGGCTGGCGGTTTGCCGGTTCGGATCCTGGGTGCAGACATGGCACCACTTGGCAAGCCATGCTGTGGTAGGCATCTCACATGTAAAGTGGAGGAAGATGGGCGTGGATGTTAGCTCAGGGGCAGTGTTCCTCAGTAAAAGGGGGAGGATTGGCAGCAGATGTTAGCTCAAGGCTAACATCTTTTTCTTCCTCAAAAAGGAAAAAAAAGAAGAGGAAGATTGGCAACAGATGTTAGCTGAAGGCCAATCTTCCTCACTTAAAGTAGAACTGTTGTTCTTTTTTTTTTTTATAAGATTTTATTTTTCCTTTTTCTCCCCAAAGCCCCCTGGTACATAGTTGTATATTTTTAGTTGTGGGTCCTTCTAGCTGTGGCATGTGGGATGTTGCCTCAGCATGGCTTGATGAGTAGTGCCATGTCCGTGCCCAGAATCCGAACTGGCGAAACCCCGGGCCGCCAAAGCGGAGCGTGCGAACCCAACCAACTTGGCCACAGGGCCAGCCCCAGAACTGTTGTTCTTGATCTAACCTTTCCTGTTATGGTAACCCACAGAGATATCAGTTACTTGAATGCATTTAAAAAGAAAATGAAAAGCAATAGATTCAGGTTTTAGGATCTTCTGAGCCTGCTGATGTGAGGCTTTATCAATGCTTCAAGTGCTTGTGAATGTGTATATTTGAATCATTTCTCTATCTTCCTCCTTAATGCTAACCAGACTAATATTAATGGCAAACTCTCCTTTCCTTTTTTTTCCCCTAACAACAAACACAATTCTCTACACACAGTTGGCATTGAATAAATATTGACCAACCAAATGAAGCAGGATTTGCCAAAATCCCAAGGGTATTTCATGAGACCAGTGGGTCACGCTAGTCTGTGCCTTGCATCATAGTGAACTCTTTGGGGGCCTTCTCCTGGTCAAAAATCACTTAGTGTAACTGCTTTGCAAAAAGCAACTTTTCTCTTCTTATACTACCTGTCTTGAATAAGAAACAAAAGAAAATGAGATGCCCTCCTGTAAAATTAGCCCGATAACTTGTACTTTACCCAGTGTTTGTGAGTATGTGGAGTATTAGAGAGGACGGAAGGAATTATGTACTGTGCACTGGGACAAGCCACAACAGTCTCTCATATTCCAACCACAGAGTTGAGACTATTAAGGTCACATTTCATTTTCAGAAAATAAAGCTCAATTGTTTTTAGATTCTACTTCCAGGATACTAACCACCCTTCCATTCCAGATAGGTTTCTTGAATGGGCTAGTCCAGACCTGTAGCTGACTGGCATTAGTCCTCCTAGATTCTAGAGTTGCCTTAGCTGCCATTCACCCAACTTCTTAAGGTTCTCCTTATATGAAGAAGAAGAGGAGAAGGGACCCTTTGGGGCTAGAGTGAGACTATTCTGTGAAATCTTCCTAAGGGACCCTGCAGTTAGCTCACATCCTTTTCAATGTTCTAACAGCCCTGTGTACATATCTCTATTATAGCAAGATTACTGAATTGTAGTTTCTTTTTTACACGTACATCACCCTAACCAAACCAATAACCTGAGTGATAGAAAGAATGCTTCATTTATCTTTGTAATCCCAACAACTGACAAAAAGCAAGCCTACAATAAAAATTTGTTAAATAAGTTTCTGGCATAACTCAGAAAAGTAATTTTACTAAAGATTCCACATTTCTTTTTCTTCCTTCAGTCTTAAGTGCTTTAAATCTCTAAGACATATCAATCACCACAACAAAACTTCCTACCTCCCAGTACTTGGCTCGGTTGATACCCTGTGCATATGCTCGGGCAAAGTTACTTTCACTGTTGAGGGCTGTAACGGCTGCACTGAGCTGAGACATGGGGTGTAGATTGGTGGGAAAGTTGTCCAGCATGGTGACCACGTGGGAAGGCAGAGCTGCCCTCTTTGCCCATTCTTTTGAGAGCCAAGATACCTGTGGAAAGGGAGACACTGCTAAGAACACTAGGCAAGGAAAAAGAAGAGAAATAAAAAGACAGTGATATCTGAGTAAAGAAAATGCAAGAGAATTCAACCCCATCCACTTAGACAGCAGAACTCTGCTCTGATTCCTTGCCCTGACTGCACATCTCTATAAACTGCCCCCCACAGCCAGGTCAGGATTAAGTGTCTGAGATTAGAGAACGTCCTTCTCATTTCCCTCCTTCTTTGCCTAACATCCTCTGCCTTACCTGTTCCTCCTTTGGGATTTGTCCAGTTACCAGCAGCCAAAATAAGCCCTCCGGCAGGGGTTCTTCTCCACCCTTAGCCTTGGGCAGCAGTTTCTGGCATTCAGGGATACTGTAGCCTCGGAAACGGATGCCCTTGAGCAAGAAGAGTAAGAATTACAATATTTAAGTTTACTAGCCTGAAAGTCACATAACTGACTGGTCCCACTCTTATCTTCAAAAAGTTAGAAAAGAACTTTTAAAGCTTAAATCCTAACGTAATTTACTTCTGCACTGTATTTTCAGTTTTACTAGTTGATATATTAAAAAGGTAAACTTGTTCTTCAGTTATTCCATATGTACCTATTTTCCACCTGCCAAAATATGAAGGTACGTGCTTCATTTTGCTCTCCTTACCCTCCCTGGTCTAATCCATGGTGTGCACAATAGTCAGTAAACTCTGATTATTAGTGCTTGACATAATGGTTTCTTACCTCATCAGGGTCAAGAACTGATGTTTCATATACCAATCCCTTCATGCCCCTCATGCCACCATACATCTAAAGAAAAGACGAGAACGCAACCAGTAATCAGAATAATGCAGGCTAGAGTTTGTTAGTGCTTCATGGGATCTGGGAGAGGAAATTTAATCTCTGACTTCCAAGACTTCATTTGGGGGAAGATTTCTGAGGAGCTAAATTTACTATAGAATGGAACTTTTCAAGGAAGACTGGTAAGGTTGGAAATGAAATTTTTAAGTTGATAAATCACTATCTTTAAGATTAAGTTCCTTGGGGCTGGCCCCCGTGGCCGAGTGGTTAAGTTCGCGCGCTCTGCTGCAGGCGGCCCAGTGTTTCGTTGGTTCAAATCCTGGGCACGGACATGGCACTGCTCATCAAACCACGCTGAGGCAGCGTCCCACATGCCACAACTAGAATGACCCACAACGAAGAATAAGAATATACAACTATGTACCGGGGGGCTTTGGGGAGAAAAAGGAAAAAATAAAATCTTAAAAAAAAAAAAAAAAAGAAGAAAGATTAAGTTTTTTGAGGCCGGCCCTGTGGCTGCGTGGTTAAGTTCGAACACTCTGCTTTGGCAGCCCAGGGTTTCGCCAGTTGGGATCCTGGGCGCGGATATGGCACCGCTCATCAGGCCATGCTGAGGCAGCATCCCACATGAACTAGAAGGACCCACAACTAAAATATACAACTATGTACTGGGGGGCTTTGGGGAGAAAAAGAAAAAATAAAATCTTAAAAAAAAAGAAGAAAGATTACTGTTTGCTTTCTTTTCTTACTGTATTTTATTTTTTTCTCCTGCCCACTCTTACGCCTTCATTCCCTACAACAGAATGGGATCTATTACAGGGAACAGAGATAGAGACCAATGGCTAAACACTGCTATGGAATTATCATTCGAGCTGCTCAGACTCTTAGGGCTGAGAAGAAGCCACCCTAAAGCTGTTCCCGAGGGCCTGCTAGAACTATGGTTTAACTGGAGAGTCGACACAGCATCAACTCAAAGACAGAGAGCCCTAGACCCAAAGGCTGACAGGTTAGGAAGAGGAATAGAAACTTCATTCAACCCTCCCATCAGTGAATTAGGTTAGGCTCAACTATTAAATCTGTAGAAAAGAATAGTCTAATTTCTTTTTTTTTTTCTTCTCCTCCTCCCCAAAGCCCCCTAGTACATGGTTGTATATTCTAGTTGTAGGTCCTTCTAGTTCTGCTATGTGGGACGCTGCCTCAGCATGGCTTGATGAATGGTGCTAAGTTCTCACCCAGGATCTCAACTGGTGAAACCCTGGGCCACCAAAGCAGATCACACAAACTTAACCACTTGGCCATGGGGCCTGCCCCCAAGAATAGTCTAATTTCTAGTGAACACCATAAGCTGCAACATTTCCTGTACGGGACACAATGGTTTCAAATAGTCAGTGAAGAGAAAGACTTTTGTTGAAGCACATTACAGGGCTACTTCTTCCAGCCCAAACTCTACAACCCTTACCATGTCCACAGTGATTTGGCCCACCACAGTGTTGCCATGTTGCTGCCTGAAGGTCTTAATTCTGGCCTGCTCCTTAGGTATCAGGTCAGCCAATATGTCTTTCAAATTCTAAAAAGAGAAGTAGAGAGGCTAAGTGATGGTCAAAATGATGATTAGATTTCCTGCAAAGTAGGTATGTTAAGTCTGTTTTTTAGAATTTGGCTTTCTCTATCTGCCAGCGAAGTATGGTCAGCTACTCTGTACAGATGAGGGTAAAAGAATTAGGCAGAGGGAGAGGGGAATGCGGGAGTTATTGTTTAATGGGTACAGATTTTCAATTTGGGAAGATGAAAAAGTTCTGGAAATGGATAGCGGTGATGGTTGCACAATGATGTGAATGTACTTACAGCCACTAAACTATATACTTAAAAATGATTAAAATGGTAAATTTTATGTTATATGTATTTTAGAATTTAAAAATAAAAAAAAAAACAAAGATTAGGCAAAAATATTTGATATTTCCACTTCACTACACTATTGAGTAAATCATTTCTTAAAATAGTAGTAATAATAATAGTTATAACAACAAAGACACCTCCAGGAGATACTCAAGATAATGATGAAAGACTGGGGGTTAGCCAACCCCCCACTCCCACCCCAATCCCAGGGTCAGGCTGCCTCAATGATCCTCAGTTCTTTTTTCCAAACTTTACCGTGGAGGACGTGCTGGCATGACGGGCAGCAAGAACAAGACAGGATGCATTCTGTAAAGAAAACACAAAACCTTAGGCAATAGTTACTCCTCCCTCCTATGTATTAACAAGAAGCAATTACAGCGACCCAACCTCTCACTCTTCATCCTAGCTTCTAGTGACAGTTTGACATAAGAAAGCTACAAAAGGCCCTGAGCAGCTTGGAAGGAGTTACCAGCCTGGAAGCAGCAGCAGGTTTAACTCTGCTTCTTGCATCCATAGCTTCATCAGCATTGCCTGAAGAAAGACTCTTTTCTACCCTCTGGGTTCCAGGGCTGGGCTTTGTTATAGGCAGAGAGAAAAGGTCACTTAACCCTGCTAGTAAGATCTCCCCAGCTCTCCAGGCTAGAAGAGCCCACAGGCAGAGGCAGCCTTTTACAACACTACTTCACACTCCTGGAAAAAGCACAGGAAGACAGAATATTTACAAAATAACAACTGACAGAGGACTACTCAACAGCAATGGAAACTAGAAAACTGGAAAATCATCTTCAAAGTGATGAGAGAAAATAATTATTAAGTTTAGAGTTGTATACCCAGGCGAGGAAAAAAATCTTTAAAAAAGGGGTGAAATAAAGACATTTCAGATAAAAGCTGAGAGTTTATCACCTACACACCTATACCAAAGGAATTTTTAAAGATATACTTCAGGAAGAAAATTATCCAGAAAGATAAGTCTGAGATTCAAGAAAGCTATCCCTCCTCACAAAGAGAAATAGTGTAGCTAGCCTATGTTTTCTATGTTTAAGAGAAAGGTCTTTTTTCTCCAAAAAAACCTACTTCCTGAGAAGATGTTGAGTCGCAACAAAAAGTTCAACACTGCCTCTTGAAAAACCTGACCATTTATGCCACTAACTATAAGGGCTTAGACAGGATTAACTTTTCTGCACCAAATTATTTTGAAGATAAAATGAGATCATCAAAGTAAGCCTGTTTCCTCATGTAGAAAATGGTGTTAGTACCTACCACACATCTCAGAGTTGTCTTGTGATAATTAAATTAGAATGAATGTGAAAGCACTTGCAAACTAAAAAGATTACACACACACATGTGCACATGTACAAATAAACAAATCCCAGAGCAAGTCTACACCTTTCCTCCTTTTGCCAAAAGGCTAGACACCTTTTCTAGTAATTACTGCACTGTGTCTGGTTACACTGAAAATCACTTGAACCTGAGGTACTATATAAATTCCAAAACGCTAAATGCCTAGGGTCAGAGTTTATTAGCATCTGAGGCTTTTTAGAATTTAGTACGCCTCTTTCTGTTAGGGCAGAGAGGAGGAGTGAAAAGGGAAGAGATCCTTCATAAAAGTTTATTTTAAAAAGAATCAATCTAAAGCTAAATTCAGAGAGCATGAGGCAAGCTAATATGTCCCTAAAGCAAAGGAGGAACACCTCAACTTGTTAACCAGGGCTGTCTTTAACTCCTTTCATTAACTTCCTAAAGAGTCTCATCTAGCTTACTGAGGACTGAGGACCATTTGGGCAAGAAGTAGGCAGCACAAACAGACCTTTAGCCTCTTCACACTACGTGGGGCGAATGGAAGCAGGATTCAGCACTCAAGAAATAACTTTGCCTTTTCTTACTAGTCACCAAAAAGTGGACAAGGGAAAACTTGTGACTAAGTTCAAACTATTGTTCTACAGAGCTAGCCATGCTCAAGCTATTCCATGCTCCATGGTCCCACAGATCCCCTGCTATAGAGGACCCATCTCACAGAGACCACATTGGTCCTGCAGTAGACCTTTTAATTGTGGGTAGGTGGTTGTTGCGGTGTTTTTGTTTTGTATGTATGTATTTATTTATTTATTTTACCGAGGAAGATTCATCCTGAGCTAACATCTGCTGCCAATCTTCCTCTTTTTGTATGTATGTATGTATATACGTATGTATGTATTTTGCTGAGGAAGATTCACCCTGAGCTAACATCTGCTGCCAATCTTCGTCTTTGTGTATGTGAACCACTGCCACAGTATGCCCACTGACAGATGACTGGTTGAGTGGTGTAGGTCCAAGCCTGGGAACCAAATCCAAGCTGCCAAAATGGAGCACACCTAACTTAACCACTAGGCCACCAGTGGCTTTGTTTTTAAAGAGACTACAGGGGAGCACATCATCTGAGAGAGGAAAGAAGTTGAAATTGCTCCATAATGATAATTTTTCCACTTCTAACCAAGCTTAAGCTTCTATAATGGCTGGCTGCTTCATTGGCAAGAGGAAAGATTACAAGAAGAATAGCTTAAGGTTAAATCTCATGCCAAAAAAATCTATCCAAGCTTAACAGATAGAATGAGAGCCCAGATCTTAAGATGAAAATAGAAATTCCTTCAGGTTGGAGGTGTTTCTTCCACCAGTATGAACATAAAATGAAAAAGTTTTTTTCCCCTTGTGAGAGAGAACTGCTAGAATCAATGAGCAGCACTCTCCTTTTACTTCATTTATAATTAAAAAAAAAAACGGGGGGGATCAGAAAGAAAAGAGTGGAACGTCACTCAACAAGGCTGTAAGAATGCAACGTCAAAGGAATCATGAGTCATGCCTGCTGCTCAGTTACAGTCATTTCTCAGATCTGTTTCTATGAATCCGACTTCACCAGAATGGTTAGGGCACCCTACTTCCACCATCAGGAAAGTCTTAGTTTCCTTTGTAGACAGCATCTTTGCCATTTAATGAGGAGCCTAAGGAGTAACTTAAAGAGAGCTGATCTCCACTGTCCCTAATCTCCGTCAGCAACACTTCTTAGCCAGATCTCCAATTCGGAAAGCAATGCTAGTTTGTGGAGAGCTTGGTCATGTAGCTATAGAATCAAGCTAGTATATTCTGTTTATACTACACTTCTCTGTCATTCATTGGCTGTGTGACCCCTAGCCAAGTCATTTAACCTTTCTGCACCTCAGTTTCCTTATCTGTAAAACAGGAACAATAATGGTACCTGCCTCAAAGAAGTGCTATGAGGATTAAGTCAATATTTGCAAAGCACTTAAGGCCATATCTGGCACATAGCAAGTGCTTTGTATTTGTTATATAATAAATATATAAAAATAAAAATAGCATGGCCACTTTCTTGTACTCTTTAGTGTCAGGTTTAATTATATTTTTAGCTAACCCTGCAGCTGGAAGAAAACTAAAGAAATCAGAAGGATTTTAAAGGTAGCAATTCATTGATATGACCACTCAAAAGGCTAGAATAGGAAAAATTTAAGTTAGGACAACTTTATCTAATGATGTAGAAGACAGGGCAGATGACTTGGAATTAGGAAAAGAAATCTGGGGTCTAGCCCCAGCTCCATTACTAAACAACTGAGACATCCAAAACAAAACAACTAAGACTCTGTTTTTCTTTCCTTCTCCATATTTAGGATAACACTCAAGCTACTTAGCTCAAAGTCTGATTCTAAGGCTCTGATAAGGACATACATAAAGGTACTTGAAAGCCTTGTTATTTAAAATATGACTGCCTGGCCAGCATCATTAGCATTACTTGGAGCTTGTTAGAAATGCAGAATTTGGGCCTCACCTCAGACCTCCTCAATCCAAATCTGCA
Source organism: Equus quagga (assembly GCF_021613505.1). Taxonomy (NCBI): domain Eukaryota; kingdom Metazoa; phylum Chordata; class Mammalia; order Perissodactyla; family Equidae; genus Equus; species Equus quagga. Next base: position 11,919,177 of record NC_060267.1, on the reverse strand, counting down.
GTTTAACAAGCTTACTAGGTGATCCATATGAGCAATGAAGTTTGAGAAACACCCACTGTCTAAAGTGTTAAGCAAGGGAGCAGAAGTGTAGAACACAGAGCATGAAATGTAGAGTTATCGAGGATCTAGTCCTAAATCCAGTCCTGCCGCTATCCCGCTGTGATACTTTCACTATATGACCTAACTTATAAGTCTGAGTTTTCACATCTCTAAATTGGTAAAAATAATGCCAAATTCAAGCAGACAAGTAGACTATATAAAATAATTTGCATGTAAGCATCTAGAACAGTGCCTTCTGCCAGCTGAGTCCAATAAACAGAAATGTGTTGGCCTGTTACCTACCACTTCAAGTGTCACAACTGTCTCCTGGAATTGGATCCCAGGAAAGAGGCAGTCAAGCACGAGGAAGGGGTGAACGGATAATTCCCTCTAGCTGTAGAACAGGAAATAAAGCCCCAATTTCCTTTATAAGGGCCTCCTGACCACAAGGAGAGGAGTCTCAGAGAGAGGAAACAAATTTAGCTAACAACCATCATCTCCAGCAGCAGAGCAAATGGCTCTAGGTAGGAGATACTGGAGGACTGTCACACCCAAGGCTACACATCTCATTTCATCTGCCCCCTGGCTGCCAAAGAAAGGTGCTGACTAGTTTTGTACAGTACATTCAGGCTATACTCACTGATGGGACAGGCAGATTACAAACCTGAGTCATCCCTGAACTTTCACTTCCTAGCTCCTCCCCCAATTCTGGAGGTGTGGCAACCAGGCTTTTGGCTTCTGGTTGCATGCCTCGCATAGAGTCACCCTACTGAACAGCAGCTGCCAGGTCAGTCAGGGAGTCACCGCACTCAATAGGTCAGCTCCTTCACGGGGAGAGATGGAGAACTGCTTCCAAAGACAAGGCCCTGGCTCACGTGTGACAGCTGGGAGTCCCTACAGGGCGGGGGCATCACGATCACTAAGAGGCTTTTTCAAACCTCATATTCTGCCACCTCGGGCAAGAACTCTTCTAGTAAGTTTGCTATTATTGATAGAAGTGGGTTGTAGCTCTCAAATGTGCTAGGATGGAAAAATATAATTAAAAGAACCTAAAGGGCCAAGGAAGGAAAAGGAGTAATATTACATGCAAGAAATTCTGCCAGGCTTGTCTATAATACTTACTGTATTTCTGGAATAGGGTATTAGCCAAATCACTTACCAGAAATCAACTAAAACTACTCCCTTCTCCCCACAAATTCTGGGAACATCATAACCCTATCTGGATAAGCACTTACTCAATAATGTGGTTATTTCTCTCTTACTCCTCTTAGCCTATTATCATCACTGGTCCACACCCAGGACTCTCACTTTACAGAGAAAAAGCCAAATTTTCTTTGATCCTCCACTGTAAGCATATTCAGAACATGTCCTGCCACATATCCAGGATCTCCAACATTAAAAGCTTGAAAGAGATGCTCCTGATTTTAATAGAGCCCTTTCCTTCATCAGCAAAAGATCAGAGCTTGCCAAGCCAGCAGAACTAGCTTAGCTGATGAAGCAAATATAATGCACTAATAATTGGTAGGAAAAATCTTGTGCTACAAAGGCTTCCAGTGCAAAAGGAACAATCTGCATTAAGGGAAAAAGAACACACATAGGACAAAGGCCCCTCTCTCCCCAGAACCAGGTCAGAGAACTGAAGTCATTTAACATCTGTGTTTCACAATGGTGATTTCAGAAGTTGGCCTGCACTACTCGTCAGGCTACTTAATAGACTGAGCAGAGTAATCTTCAGATTTCATACTTTGACCTCCTTCATATGCACAGGAGTTTCCTTAATTCTACCTGTCATTTGCTAACATACTCTCCGCTAAAGGTTCACTGAGCATTCACTGAGGAAGACAGCAAAAGACACCAATTCAGCCTTAGAAAAGAATCAAGAGTCCTAATTAACCTTTCAGTAGAAATCCTTACTGTTCTTTAATATTTGCTGAACACCTACTTATCATGTGCACACTAAGCAGAGATTGTGAATAAAGTATATAAGATCTGGCACCCTACTACTTTCTCAGGAACTAGGAACTGTTCCCCCAATTCTACTAGTTCCTACAAGTTTTAGCTCCTAACACCTTGCTCCAGAGATTTACAAAAAACTTTTCCTAAGGCATTTGAAAAAAGGCCTAGGAAGACAAACCTAGAGAAAATAGCCTAAAATGGACTATTGTTTAGAATAGTCACTTTTGAAGTAAATTTTTAAAATAATCACCAATTGCAAAAAAAATACCTAAATACTCAAGTTTCATATATACATTCCATAAAGTTGCAAACAAAAAGGCCTGCATATGGCTTTACTAGTCCAACAGAAGGGGACCACGGAACATCATCAGTCAACTGAAGTACTTGAATAGAAGTTTCCAAATCCCATCCCCTTTGCTGAATCAGAATCTGAAGGCAGTTCACGAACGTGCTTCACGAATGTGCAATGTGAACAAGTATCCCAGGTGATCACGCCCACTGCAAACTTACAGACTTTTAAAAATGATAGCATGTTAAAAGAAATACAAGGACCTAAAGAATTTGGGCAGTTGAGGGAAGAACTGAAAGATAATCAGATCCTAAGAAAGATCTATTCCTAAAGTTGCCTTACTACTGTTTTAAATTTCACATCCTACTCAACACTATCACATTAAGTACAGAAACAGGGCAAAATGAACTACTGTGTGGCTTTAGAGAGATCCACCAAGTCTGGTTTCCTGCCTTCTGCCTCCTTCTGCCTTCTAAGAACCAGGAATGCCAGCCTTCCCTTCTCTGATTATCTATTTCACCACTGCTCACCTCGCCTCCCCACACCCATGCATTCACCTGCCACCAAACCAAAGCCTACCAGGAAGAACAAATGCAACCATCTCACCACTAGCATGTGATGAGGCTTTACTCTGCACTTTCCATCTTTGGTCCATCTAGTAAGCATCAAGGAATTGCCATTACTTTGGGTAGGCTGAGATTCAAAGTGAAGGCACAGAGATTTAAGCGCTTGCCTGTAAAAGTTTTGAGCTTTAAGCCTAACTAACATTTCATTGGATAAAACTGACTTGGTTTTTTTTTTTTCTTTTTGAGGAAGATTAGCCCTGAGCTAACTACTGCCAATCCTCCTCTTTTTGCTGAGGAAGACTGGCCCTGAGCTAACATCTGTGCCCATCTTCCTCTACTTTATATATGGGACGCCTACCACAGCATGGCTTTTGCCAGGTGGTGCCATGTCTGCACCTGGGATCTGAACTGGTGAAGCCCAGGCCGCCGAGAAGCGGAATGTGCGCACTTAACCGCTGCACCACCGGGCTGGCCCCAGACTTGGGTTTGTTGAAAGCAATTTCAGACTAGGATTTATACAAGAGATGTTGTGCAGTGGTGTAGGTCTACTGTAAAGGAATCATAGGTATTAATTTAAATGTCTTCAAAAAGTCTAGAAATAATCTAGAAACGCTTTTGAATTGATTTACTCAAAGTTATCAAACATCCTAGCTTGGAGAAGCAATTCTCAACGGTACAAGAAGTAACTAGGAATGGTTAATTACACTGGTGTCAAGAGTCCAGAAGTGAATTGGTGGCCCTACTCCAATTCTCAGCCCAAAATCAAACCCAGATCACCTGTGAAAAGACAGTATTTACATCACAAAACTAAGGCACCCACAGCTAATACTAATGCCATTGCTTAGCATGAATTCAGTTAAACAGGAAGTTAAACAATTTCAAGGATCTGAATTAGTCTCTCACTCCAATTTAGGTGTTCATTTAAATTTCCTGACAGTAGGTAGGGTGGAACAGAACAATGACTAATATTTGTGTCTCCTAGCAAGGTTAAAAAAAATCTCGCCTCAGAAAAGTGAAACTACATCTGACCTTGAGAATCAAAGTGGTAGGGGTCAATTCTCCCAGGTTAGAAGACTATTTTTGCCTTCTAAAGCCTACCTGAATAGCAAAAGTAAAATCGAGTACCAATTAAGCTGCAAGCTAATCTGGAAAGCTCAGGCAGGTGCTAACAATGCTGACAAACTGAAAGACTTCTTGGTATCCTGGTCATACTGCGTAGATCTCAGGAAATTTCTACTCCTGAGTCTGTTGGGCTTTGCTAGTCTTAAGAGTCAAAAGCTTTATAATGGCTTCCATTTTACACGTTTCTGAGATCCTCAGATCCATCTCTAACAGGAAACTAAAGAAAATAATAATGATACAATTACATGGCCCTGTCACCCCAAAAGCTTTCTGAGCTTCCCTGGAGGCTTAAGAGAGAAAATAAATTCAAAAGGTAAATTTTAAAGGCTTTTTCAAATACACTGTAGGGTTAGACTATCCGGTCTGGGTTAGTAACTCTGGAATGAGCTATTCGGCCAAAACACTATCTAGAACTTGCTTCATTTCCCAAGAGGCTTCCTTACCCTGTTCCCTGGCAGCAGGAGAAGCAACAGTCAAGTAAGACAAGTATCTCCCCAATGATCAGCGTCCACCTTGCTGCTGGGTGCCTGGAAGAACTCCAGCGTAAATCCTACAGGTTTCACCTTATTTGCCAACCATGCAAGATAATGCACAACAAGCCAACACCATTCTAAGACTCCTTTCCTTCAGGTGTTGGCAACTTTAATCTGTCTGCAGAAGAGAGTATAAATTCTTCGAAGGAATCAAGGTCACTTGTGGGACTGTCCCTGCATGGATTAGAGGATGGGACTCCCTCAGCACGAGTCTCTCTGTTTAAAGGGCCAAGTTACCCAGAGACAAAAGTACTGGCATTTTGAAATTGAAAGCACCATCCCCTGCAACAACATTCCTAGGAACCATAATAGCAACAAAAGTCAAGCAAAGGAATGAGAGCAATCTCTCCTGAGAAGAGTAGAAGAGCAACAGCAAAACCCTGGCGAGAGAGTAGTGGGATTGGTCATGTGACCTCGGCATTACTATCTCCTGCCCAGTATCTTCACTTAGTGGCCTGCAGTTTGGAGGAACAATCTTTCTGATTCTTTCTCCAATTATACGTTACAATCATGCAGGTTTTACAGAAGCGCTCCCCCCCCACCCAAGCTCCTCCTATATACAAAGAATGAGTACAAGAGTCCCAAGGACAAAGAGCACCTGAGTCCCAGTCCTTTAGCAGGAAATGCTACGGCTTGGTCACTAAAGGCTTAAATAATTGGGCTGGAGAAATGGAAACGGGCAGTTGAGGAACTGACAAGGCCTTCCCTACAAAGCAGAAGCCGAAATCAGGCACCGCTCCAGCTCTGGCCCAGGGACAGCGAGCACATCTGTTCACCCCTGCCACTCCTCTCACCCCCGCCCCGTCCTCCAAACAGGCTCTTTCCCCAACTCCAGGGGAACACGGCACCGATGTTCTCCACTGGCGGCTCCTCCTTCTTGCAGGGACACGCACCCCCTACACTTCCACCCTACACGTGCAGGGTGACAGTATGGTCCGGCCATACCTCCCGCTCAAGCCCGCGTGCCGGGCCGGGCGGCGCTCACTTCACCCGCCGGGCTGGAAGGCCAGCGCAGCACATGGCCCGGAGCTCCACGCAGGGCCGGCGGCCAGCCAGGCGCAGGGCCCCTTTAAGGCGCGCCGGGGCGTGTATGGGGAGGGGAGGGAGACCCCGGCGGAGGGCCTGCAGTCGCCTCAGCCCCACCCTGGGACGGCGCGCTCCCTCCTGTAGTTGCTCACCTTGGCTCCGAAGAGCCGGGCGGCCGCAGTGAGTAAAGCCATGTCGGGCAAACTCGGGGATCTGGTGGGGAGGGAAGAAGGGGAGAGCGCTGCGGCAGGAACGGGAGCCGCTGCGGCCGCACTAGAGGCCGCGCCGACCGGTGGACAAGGTTGAAAGGAGGCGGCTGAGGGAAAGGGGAGACGAACCGGCGGCGGCGCCCAGCCCGGGGTCCTCAGCGAGTCCCCGCCTACCACCCCGAGCCCGCTCCCGCCCCTCTCAGGGCACCGGCCCCGGGCTCCGCCATTGGTCCGGTGTGGAGGGGGGCGGGACCTGAGCCGTTGATAGGAGTTGTGGTGGGCAGGATTGGGCCGCCTGCGTCAGGCTAATTACGGCTGGATGGGCGGGGGGGTAGCGTGTAGGTGGCTAAGTATGTGCCTGAGAACTCAGTTAACTTCCTTCTTAGGCTTTTTCCCTTGCCCTTAACACATTTGGAGTTAGTTCTGACGTGAATATTAGAGAAAAAGCCCTAAGGACTTCGACCTTTGAATGTCCTCGGAAGTCAATCCCTTAATATACTATCACGGCAACTGATCATTGCCCACTCCTCCTACCACCTTGGCATGCTTTCTTGAAGAATGTCTTTGGTCAATGATTTAATGGCCATAGAGGTGACATTATGTGGACACAAGCTATGATGCCAGAGTTAGTTGCTTGGTGTAGATCATTTGAGGTCACCAGAGGCCACGATATTATAGATACTAACAGCCCCCAATATGTGGAGAAAGAAAGGAAAGGCAGGAGCCTGAATATCCAGTGCTCTTTGTGGGCTGTCAGTTCCGCCTTCCAAGTCTTCCAACCACTCCCCTTAACATGAAGGTTTACAGCGCAGGCCAGAGCCTCTGAGTCCTAGGCATTAGTCTCACGTAACCCCATATAGCCAGCCCACCCCACATCTAGGCATGAGATCAGGACTGCAGACTAACCCTTCATCCAAAATCAGGCATTAGGCACCCTCCTTTTTTGTCACATCACTCCTGTCGCTGCCATAGGGCCTCTGGACGCCTTCTCCTACTTGCTATTTGCTATACACGCTTATCCTGTGCTCCCCAGCGACCATGAAATGAACCAGGGCACTAAAGTGATCTTCCACACCACTGTTGACTGACTCCTCTGGGTAGACAAGACCTCAGGACCTTTCTGCCTTCCTAAGCTTATCACTGTCAATGACCCAAGGGCAGAGGGGGACTGACCCAAGGACCAGGGTGCCTTATCTACAAACCCCAAGCCCCAAATGAAGTCCATTTATCTCCTCACATAGCAGTGACATCAAGTTCAGAGGTCTCAGTACCCTCTAAGCCAGGTTTAGATAACCTAGTTTGTCAAGAAACCTAGTTTATAGCTTAGACTTGGAAAAAGAGAAAGAAAAACAGCATTTCTCTTCCCAAGTTTGCTCATACCCAGCTTCACAACTACCAATCAATGCTCCTCTGGCTTGGGGATCAGATAGGTAGGTCTTCTGAAAGAACTTCATGAAGAGAAACCAAGCAGTCCCCCAGAGGAGCACTGACCTCACTACCTCCTCTGTGACTTCAAAGCTCCACTGGTCAATATTTGCTCCCAATTTAGCGTCTCACAGAGGATTTCCTTGTAACCCTAGAATAGTCTGACCTGGTTTCTTCTCTCTGGTTAATGATCCACAGAGACTAGGCAGCATACCAGAGGACTGAACTCCAGTGCGCCAAGAGAGAGGAGGCATTCTCAGGGTGAGGCTACCAAAGGGATAATTATTGAGTGGCCATAAGGGTAACCTATTTTGGAGCTCTAGTGGTTGGAAGGAAGATGGGGAACAGTAATGCTCTAAGCCCCTTGACACAGCGTCTTGGAGCGTAGCATCACCAGGACTTTGTGGACTTGTTTAGTTGTTCACTCCTGATCCACTGCTATCAGGCCAATGGGAAAGCCCAGGGATCAAAGGGACTAAATGGTATCTCCCAGGAGCTGGCTTAGTCTGTTTCTGAACATGGATGGGACCTGGGAGGTGGGAGGAAAGTTAAGGGAGGATTGACATGAATAAAGCAGCCAAGTGAGCTCTAGGTCAAAATACAACTAAATTCCTGAGAACTGGAGGGAGCATGGGAAAGAAGGCCGAGCATTAAGGTCATCTTGACCTTGGGAGGACCTCTTTAAAATGGACAGAGGCAATGGTGCCCCCTGGTGGCCTAAGATAAGTGGGAGAATGCAGCCTAAACTTAAACTGTCTATATCAGTAAACCAAACTCCTGTATTTAATGAGTAATAGCTAAAATTTATTGAATACTTACTATTTCCAGATACTACCTAAATGTGGTACATGCATTATGTTAATTAATCCTCACAACAACTCTAAGGGATGTAGGTAATATTATTGTCTCCACAAAGTAGGAAACCAAGGCTCAGGGCTATAGTTTGTAATTGGCATTGCTAGAATTCATACCCAGGTTGGCCTCACTCCAGAAGCTGTATCTTAACTACTAAGCTGTATTATTTATATGGTGATGACTATGAATTATTAGCTGCAACTCAGGAAGGGGACTTTTGAGTCATTGTTAACTGTCTCCTGGGCACATCTGATCAATATGTTGCTATACGTACACATATTTTAAAAAATAAGGAACTATATAGTCTTACTCATTGTGAACCTTTGTACATCCATAGCTGAAATACATGATAAACAGTGATCCTCCCAGAATACATAAAGGTGGAGAGACAAACATTTAACACCTAAAATGACCAGGGTAGAATGGGCTTCTTACAAACAATAATCAGTCTGGAAAAATGGCTGAAAAGAGAATATAATACTTTTTCACTATAGATTATTAGAATCAGAGGGCATATGTTCAAACTTGGAGGCAGTTTTCAAACAAATAAAAGTGTTACTTAACACAGTCACTAGGGACTACACGGAGGCTCCACTCCAGGGAGTGAGACATAGCAGAAAGACCACTGGCCTAGGGAAAAGGTGACCACTAGTGCTGAAGTCTTGGCTCCCCGTTGACTACCACCACCTCTTTGAGCCTAGTTTCTTCATCTGTAAAGTGGGAGTGACATCTATTTCCTGGAGTTGTAAAGATTAAATAAGGAGGTGTTTGTGCTTATTATATGAGTATTCAGTATATACTAGTTCCCTTTCACTTGCTATTCTTCCTTGTCCTATATTTAAAGGAATCCTATCCCTGCTCTGCATCCTTTTTAACAGCAAAAATCCTCTAAAACTTATTTTCAAAGGACTAGATTTTCCCATAATAAATTTTCCTAGTCACATCCAGATCTCATTTAACACTATCTTTGGCAATGTTTCTTTAAGTTCTAACATTTTATTGATAAACTCATTTAGAAGGCATGTAAATCTTACGGTGTAAGCAGATATGCAAGGTTGAGTATATGCTCTACCAAATACTGGGACAATAATTTGTTAGAGTGAGCCTCCACAAGGGTTCAGATAAATTCATAGATTCCTTGTGGTAACCTGTGATGTGAATTAAGAGATGTGCAGGTGGGCCGGCCCTGTGGCTGAGTGGTTAAGTTCGCGCATTCCGCTTCAACAGCCCAGGGTTTCGCTGGTTCGGATGCTGGGCGTGGACATGGCGCCGTTAATTAGGCCATGCTGAGGCAGCATCCCACATGCCACAACTAGAAGGACCCACAACTAAAAAATATACAACTATGTAGTAGGGGGATTTTGGGAGAAAAAGCAGAAAAAAAATAGATTGACAACAGTTGTTAGCTCAGGTGCCAATATTAAAAAAAAAAAAAAAAAGGGCAGAGGTGAACTAGGCCTCCAAGATCCCTTTAGAGTCTAAAATGCTTAATTTAAAAAGTCTTTGAAATCTTTATTCAGGTGTTCTTTCCCTGGGACAGAAACATTCCATTCCAAACCCTGAGACAGCCACACCTCAGGATCAGTTTAAGAAGCTCCCCAAAGAAAGTATCTTTTAGGTTTTCAGCCCTATACCTAGTACAGAATCTCTACATATAGGAAGTAGGGACAGACTTTACTCCAGATTGACAATGGCTAGTGATGGAGCCGAGAAAGGTATACTTTAGTGTTGCTGTTGGCATCAAATCTAAAGCTTAGGACAGCAAGCAAGGCCTTTCATTAAATAACATTCCTTACCTTATCTCTCCCTATCTGATAAAGTGATAAAGCCCTTACTTTTCAGCTGAGTTGATCACATCCATTTTCCTCTTCCTGTCTGCTCTTGCTGATCCCTCCATCTGGAAGGGCGGGGAGGGAGTAATGTATGTTCATTATTTCCTTCAAGATCAAGCTCTATCTTACTTTATGTTTCATCAGTATGAATACACTAATTTCTAGAATCCTATCCTACCACACTTTTATGTTCCCTTGCTTATTCATAGAGGTTCCTCTTCTCTCCACAATAGACTTTAAACACATTGTATTGAGTAGGCACTGAAGAAGTGCTTATCGAGTTTATAAGTCCAGCAGGAATCTCAGACGGCACAAGAATGAAAGTTTTAGGCTCCTCCTCCCTTAGTGCTACACCATTCCCAAAGCTCTTCCCTCCCTTCCCATTTCTTTCCTGTCTGGAATCCCCTATCTTCAAGCCTAATGTAAGGGCTGATTCTGGGCATGAAAAGACAACACAGTTCATACTTTTGGTTTCATTTTTTTCAGTTCATTTCAGTAAAAACATAATATAAAAGACATTGCCACTCTCTTCCCCTCCTGGGGGTGATCCATCAAGCCTGTCAGTCTGGGCCGCTCCAGTGGCTCACAGCTCATCATGGGATATGTGCAAGGCATGGTCACACAGATCTGCAAAAGCACAGAACAGCTGGAAGGAAACTGCCACTCTCATATGGATATATGCCCCAAGGAAGAAAATACCCCCAACCAAACTGGCACACACACCATTTTTCAGAGCATATACTTTTAAATGACAAAACATTCCCACTATCCTCTCACCTGTATTTCAAGTGAGGGAGCCAGAAATTCTGCAAGATGACAGGAAGAGAATGGAGAGGAACAACCCAAGTCTAGTAAGCCATGGGTAACGGAAGCCAACTCTTGAGCTAATATTAGAGGATGGGGCGGGGGGTGGGGGGCACGGCAGGTACGTACTAAGGAATGTGCCAGGTTCCACAGGGCTGTGAGGACAGGAAGTAAAGTGGGAGTAATTTACCTGTTCGCTTACTACAAAGTTTGTCTTTAACGTTGTCAGCCTCTCGGGAAAAGAATTCAATAAGTTCATCCTCGTATTCCTCCACAATGCTCTCACACTGTCAACCCAAGGGAGAAACATGTGAGAGGGCAGCAAGAAGAGGCTTCCTTGCCTCTGCCTCGAGAGAGGAGGACAGGGACAGTAACCCAGCTTTCCACGTGGGCTCTCCAATAGCTCTCCTAATTTCTGCAAACCAGCCACCCACTCCCGTAGCTCACCGCAAACTTGAGGGTGCCGCTGATGTCTGAATCAATTCGGATGCCCTGCAGGTCCAGTTCACTGGATTCTCCATTCCGGCCCACTACACGTACATAGTTCTTTCGGTGGGTGGAAGGGTCAATCTGTTCCCCATACTCCTTCATCCGGTCACATACCTCCTCTAGCAGCTCAGTGAGGTGGGCCTCTGAGCGAGCATAAGGCACCTAGAAATGTCCTCAGCCTTAGGTCACACTCTTCTACCTCTGAACATTAGTAATTTATATCCTTACTTTGCCTTTCAAATCTAGCTGAACGAACCTATTCTAAAAAGCCTTCCCTAATTAAAAACAGTATGATTTATTTGTATAGTTCCAAAGTGCTCTCAAATATATGATCTTATTTGACCTCATAATATAAGCCTAAGAAATAAAAAAGGTGTCATTAACTCCATATTATAGATAAACAGAGACCTCTTTGATTAATCCTAGTCAACTATGTGTTCCTTTCCTTTGAATTCTCTTAATTTTTATGGAGGTAAGATGATTTTATTTTCTTGTATTAAAATGAGACTAATATCTGCCCTCAACAGGAGAGCATCAGAGAGGAAGTGTAGGCTTTGAGGCTAACAACTGTTAAAGTGTTTCACGAAGCATCATAACCTTAACATTTCTTTAGATATTGTTTACCACGTACAGCTTTGAGTACATGTGTTATGTTTGCAACTAAAGTTTCCTAAATACAAGGGTAAGCTCATCTGTTTTGAATGAATGTTCGTATGTGTACCATACTGTCATAGTGAAAACCTGAGTCACGTGGATTAAGGATGTGGAGAAGGGGGTTGATCAGGGTTCTCTGTTTGCTAACAACTTCTACAGCAGAAACAAAGTATTAAGGTTTGGAGCCAGGAAGCAAGTGCATAGGGTATAAGCCTCTAGTCTCTTCCAAATGAGACAGCCCAATCTTTTAGATACCTCTCTGGGTCAATGTTTTCTTCATTTCTATTACACCAAGGTCCTTCTTAGTTGAGTTCTCATTCAACGTCAGAGTGGGCTACTTTATTTGGGGGAACAGTAACAGATACCTCCACTACTGACTGGCTTCCATCTGGATTGATTCGGAAAGAACCCATCTGAATGGTCTTCTTGGGATCCACTTGGGCAATCTCCCACTCTAGTTCATCCACCAGAGCCCTGCAAGCTGGTGCAAGGGAAGAGAAGGGGAGGTCGGGGGAGAAAGGAATCAAGCCAGGGAATTTCCATTCATCCTTCTCCCAGGCCTTGGATCTCATGCCCTTCCAAGGCTCTATCTTCCCCACCCTCCTTCCTCCCACTTCTTCTCATTGTGCCTTTACCTCCACAGTGTAGATCCTGGCTTCTCCGAGCCCAGGCAGTTACCAGCAGGGCCCCCAGAAGCAGGGCCAGCCAACCCCAGCCTTTCATCTTTAGCGTAATGGGGTTGCTCCACCTGGGTTTAGGTTGAAATAAATCATAGGTGTGAGGAGCTGGCTCCATTCTGCTGACGCCGCCTCCCGGCAACCCATCCCTCATCCCAAGGCCTACAAAGGCCCCACTGTGACTCTGGCTCTACTTTCCAGGAAATGGCAGGGACACAAAGGAGCGCCTCTGTTCCGGCGCTTGAAGACCCGGATTTCCCGGGCAGTGGGTGAGAGCGCGAGCTGGGGACTTGGGGCTCAGCCCCAGCCACTACGTCGACAGGTGAGGCCCTACATGTTGGTACTTCAGCCTTGGCTGCCTAGGACTCACAGGGCAGCCATGGAATGGGCTGGCGATTAAGCGAGCACGACAGGCACAGAGGAGCTGCTGGGAATGAGAGCAGCCGATTCAGGCCAGGAGGCAGCGAGGTGGCCGGCCGGCGAAGATAGCACTCAATACTAGTGCCTGTTTGGACCCAGCACGGAAGATCACTGCATTCCCACCTCCGGCCTACAAACTATCTCCCATGAGGACCAGGCCCCTTTCTAAGGACCCCGCCAGTCCAGTCCATCCCCGACCCTCAGCGCCACTCGCATCCGTCCCACCTCTGCTCCCAGGGCCGCCGCCGTGGCCCAGGCGCTGGAAGACGGCCGGACTCTCACTTTCAGCTCCCGACCCTAGCACCTGGCTGGGGGAGCGGGGCTGTCCGGGCTTCTCCAGAGAGCGCTCCGGCGCTTTCTAGACACGGGGTGCCCCGGCGACCGCCTGACCCAGCTCCCTGCACCTTAACTGGGAGCCCAAGCAGAGCTCCGATGCGCTGCGGTGCAAGCCCCACGCCAGAGACCGACCCCAAACCCGCCCCTCCAAACTCTCGCGGGAACAGGCAGCTTTAGGAGCGGCTCCCAGGCAGTGAGGACCCCGGTGGATCGCAGAAGGACCCAAACTTGCGTGGCGAGCTGCTCCACGTGACCACCAGGGGTCAGCCGAAGAATAGGAGTGGCCTGAAGCAAGGACAGAGCCGGGTATGGTGTATGAAGGAGGTCAGGCGGGCGGGAGTGTCAGTCTAGGCGGGCTAGAACCTTCAAAAAGAAAGGTGCACTGCCCGCCAGTGAGAAACCCAGCTTTCGATTCCCAGGAAACTACATCTCCCAGGAAGCACCGCAGTACCACACAGGTCCTTTGTTAATAGCTACAGGTCTTAAGATATCCTGGGACCTGTAGTTTGTCAGCTTCCCCAACTCCCCTTTTACACAAGTAACGGGGAAACCATACTGTACATCTTTTAACAGTCCCACCTTAGGTACCAGGCAGCCACAGCAAAGACCTCATATTGTCCAGGAAAGAAATAATTATACTATTCCAATATCCTTAACTTGAGACTCCTGAGCTTTATCTTCATTTCTAGGTGGGAATTTGAAAGCCTTGGTTTTTTCGAGTTGTAACAGAGCCAACACAAAGAAAGGAGAAGAGGGCCAAAGTGAGAGAACCCCACACTCGCAGGTCTCAAAGGAGACAGATGACAGCCAATAATAGTTTTGTTTTTATTTTATAAAACATGCAGTTTAAAACAAAATTTTAAAAAATAACAAGAAAACAAAACTTGGGACAGGAAAGTGGATGGAAGACAGATGCTTCTCAGCTGTCAGCAGGAGTGAAGCTAGCAGCCAAGCTTTGTCTAGGACCCAAAGGCCCTTTTGGCAATGATGGTGTTGGCAACACTGGTTTGCTAGAGCCACCAAGACTATACATGTTGGCCCCTCCAGGCATCCCTCAAGCAGTCAGAGACTTGAGCTAAGTCTTGAGCGCCTGTTGTATCCTGTCACTGTGCAGGACTTCAGTCCTTAGCCAACTAGGAACTGAGAGTTTTGATTCCAGGAGCTTCTCTGCCTGAATATTAATTACCCAGGATATTTATTAAGAATACCAATTACTTGCCATCTGGGTCAATTCTAGACTCTTCTTTTGGCCCACTATTTTGCAAAGATTGAAAAAGGAATCTGGCTCCTAGATCCTATGCAACAATTCTGCTGCATTCCAGTTCTATTAATAGCACCATCTGTAGACCCTGAGCAGGTCCAATTCTGGAAGTGGACAGGGTGTAGCCAACTTGGGAAGCCATCTCCCAGTTCTTGGGCCACAGAACACTGAAAGGAGAGGGAGCAATTCGTTGGGAGAGGGTGAGGTCAGAGCGCCAGCACTGAGGAGAAGACAGCTGCACCTGTCAGAGACAAAACCAAGAGCATTGACTCTTTAGATCAGTGCAGAAAACGCACCTGGGATACTTCTTGTCTTTTTTTTTAAAGACGGGCACCTGAGCTAACAACTGTTGCCAATCTTCTTGTTTTTCTTCTTCCCCCCAAAGCCCACCAGTACGTAGTTGTATATTCCAGTTGTGAGTGCCTCTGGTTGTGGCATGTGGGATGCCGCCTCAGCATGGCTTGATGAGTGGTGCCATGTCTGTGCCCAGGATCTGAACCAGCAGAACCCTGGGCCGCCGAAGAGAAGCACATGAACTCAACCACTTGGCCATGGGGCCAGCCCCTGGGATACTTCTTATGAAGGAAAAATGCAAGAGAAAAGAGGGCATAGACCTGCCCCAAATGTTTTAGAATTGGGCAAGAGGAAGTTAGGACTAATGGAGAGTTTCAATAATAAAATCTATTTCACTGAATGTTGGGAGGATTAAGTGCTTTGTAAACTGTTAAATGCTCTACATATATAAGGTAGGGGTAGTACCACTGTTAACATCACCATCATCATTGTTATTATGGTGGGTATAATCTTCACATTGCAATCAAAACCCACCCAGTCCAGTTTCCTTTGTCCCATCCCAGGCCTTACTTTTGGGACTTGTCTGGCCCTCAGGCTCAGGCACCTTCCAGTCCATCTTTCGGCCCTTCTCGTAAAGACCCTTGAGCACTTTGTGGAAGGACTCAGGCTCAGTGCCATTTTTGCTCAGCTCCAGATACTTTCGGTAGAGCTGAAGGGCTGTGCGGGCATCCTCAATACTGTCATGGGTCTCCCCTTGAATCTTCAGGTCTGGGGGAAGTAGAGGTGGAATAGTTTGGGACCTAGCAAAGGGAGGTAAGAACATATCCCCTACTCACATCCTAAACTCCCAATAAACAACAGTAAAAAACCTGGCTGCCCTTAAGGGAAAGAGCCAAACACCATCCCTAGTGTACAGAAGGGATATTGAAACTAATTAAGTCCATCAGTAACTCTCACCACTAACTCAGGGTCCTTTCTACTCCCCTTGGCCCCTCCAACACTTTTTCCTGCTCTTAATGAGTACCACAAGGGCCTACAAGGTGGAGCAACTCACCCAGAAAGTACCAAGCAAGGAATCGCAGGGAAATCATTCGTTTTCGGGGCATGTGAAACAAATAGACAGTGTCAAGGACTTGGTCCTTGGGCACCTGGCAGGGATAAAAGAGGGGAAACTGAAGGTAGGGGATCCATAATTTCCCATTCTCCAAAGCACAATGTATACCCTGGGGGCCCATGCTCAAAGAAGACTCTTAAAAGAGTATTGCCCAAACCATGAGGTTGATCACCCGGAAGTCCTTCTGCAGACCATGACCCACAAACTTGACTCCAATGTCTATAAGAAAACGAAGCTTTAAGTAGGTAGACTTGAGAGTTGTGAGGTGCTTAGAGGAAATCTTGGCATCGAGGTCTCCTGGCTTTATCCCCGAGTATTGAGTCAAGTAATCTACCACCTAGGGATAGAGAAAAGGACAAGTTGTCTAGAAAGCAAGGTGCAGAGTCTCCCCCCACTACTCTTCCCTGGGTTCTAGAGCACTCTAATAAGCACAGAGTCTATCTCACTTGCACCTCCATATCCTAATACCTGCTCCTGGGTTGAGATGTAGTCATCAATGAAGGGGATACCCTCATTGGGTCCCTGGCCCCGAACACAGGTAATCCTCGCTACTGACATCTGGCTTGGTTTGATGGTAGACTTAGTGCCATCACTGCGCAACTCTGCTTCCTCCTACACGAGAAGAGTTAATAAGGAAATCAGAGAAATGTTTATGACTCCTAATATCCCCAGAGTTCTGTCCCAACACCCCACACTTTGATCTGGGTTACCTCATTAAGGGTGACAAACTCAGCATCCAGGCCCACCAGGTCCCCGACCTGTGGCATCTCATTCAACATCAGTGGAATGAAGGTAGTATGTGTTTTCCGCTGCTTCCGTGCTAGTGAGGCTTCAGCTAGCAGAACACTTGCCTCAATAGGATTCTTGACTGGAAGGAGAATCCAGAAGACAGATGGCTGGGGATAGGAAGTGACTAGGGGAGGGAAGCCCACGGTGGCTGACGAGAGACCGGGCTACACTGTGATTCTTCAATAATCAAAGCATGTGAGTAAAAAGATCATGTCTAATGAACAGAGTAGGTAGATGGAAAGGTCAAATCATAAAATTATCAAGAGATATTCTAGGGGGGCCAGCCCCGTGGCCAAGTGGTTAAGTTCATGCACTCTACTGCAGCAGCCCAGGGTTTTGCTGGTTGGGATCCTGGGCATGGACATGGCACCACTTAGGCCACGATGAGGTGGCATCCCACATGCCACAACCAGAAGGACCCACAACTAAAAATGCACAACTATGTATCAGGGGGCTTTGGGGAGAAAAAGGAAAATAAAAAATCTTTAAAAAACCCAAAAAATAAAAAAAAGAGATGTTCTAGGAAAAAACAAGAGTCAAGAGAGGAAAGAATGAGATTTCCACTTCGGACTTTAGCTTAGAAAATCCAGAAAAATAAAGTTGCAGAGAAACTATGGTTTAAAGGCACCAAAAAGGGACTTAATAAGGAGCTCATCTCCAAAAGAAGATCTTCACTTGGAGATAAGGATGATTAGACTCAAAATCATACCCTTAGCCACTTTGATCAGACTTCCCCCATCACCTCTTCCCCACTACACCCTCAGGATCTCCACCTTCTAGATTTAAGGCCTGATGAGGAGGAATCTCTTTAGTATATCTGAAAATATTAACACTGGTTACAGATCCTAATCTTAACAAGCTATTTCCCAGATCTCTTCATGAAGACCAGTCTCAACTGCCCACACCCTTGGTTCTACTCTGTACCACTTACTGTTTAGGTTGTATTTGGAATTAAGATTCCTTTTGATGTAATAAAGGATAGCAGGCACTTTCCAATTCATGTCAAACTGCACAGCTTCATGCTATAAAAGAAAAAGCACTTAATGGCCTATGTATATGTCTCTTTTTCCTTTTCTCCAAGTCAGACAGAAGACAAGACTCAGGCACTACTTTTAGTTTTACTAATGCTTTTTATTCTTGAGGACCCATCCTTCCCTCCTAAATCTGCCTGGCATTCTCTAGGGCACTGAGGATGAGGATGCTCAGTAAAGGGGGAGATGAAAGAATGGAATGTGTTACAACTAACCTTATCAATAGGTTCAATAAGAAAGTCATTGAAGAGATACCACTGCTGGTGGGTAACGCCCTGTGGAGATAATAGAGAAAGACTGATGCCAAAGTGATGGCTGGACCACTCTGGCTCAGACTCAAGATAAGGACAGATCTGGGACTCCATCATGGCCACCACTGGCAGCATCCATGCCCTGTATTACCTCACTCACCTCCTTGCGCTGGTGGTAGGTCTCTCCGACTTTAATGTGAGCCACCAGGCTGCCCCCTGTGCGTGAGTCCAGGATGTGTACCACAGTAGCCATCAGGTCATACACATAGACACCATGCTCCTCCTCTGCCCTGGCTGGGCCCCACTGTGAGGGGGGTACCCAGGCTGCTAAGCTAAGTTTAAGGATGGGGAAGGAAGGGGAATGGGGACAGAGGACAGGGAGTTTGGGGTATGGGGATAGGGGACCAGGGTGGGTTATCTCCATCCTAACCCATCTATGGCTCCCAACACTGAACTGAGTCACTCTGGAAGAGCCCACAACTAGTAAATACTAGGCCTTAATCCTTTTCTTTTCCCTATACTAACTTCTGCCTTCCCCCTGTCCTGCTTCTGCCCCAACCTTCTCTCCCTTATTCCCCTTCCTTTTCCCAGTTTTTCAACAACCTGCATCTCATCCCCATCAGTCCAATTGCAAACATCCAGCCCTTTGTTCTTGGTCATCTTCATGCGAATGGAGAAAGGAAGCCAGACATTCTTCAACTCCTCAATGGAGGGACACATCAGCATGCCCTCTGGACTCCCTAGTTCCTTCCTATCAGGACAGGAGAATCGGAAATTTGTTCTGAGGAGATCTAGCCAGTGACAAGAGGAGCCACTGGGTAGTTCAATCCTTTGACCGTTCCCAAGACAGTACCTACCAATCAGCCAAAGCAAACTCTTTATTCTTGGAGATTTCCCCACCACGCTTCTTTATTGCCATCTTGAAGGCAACCTGAACACAAAGGGGAAAATATCCAATTCCCCAGGAACATGAATAATCACATATGGAAGTTAGAAGAGGGAGAAAACTAAAAAGTACTCCTAACGCCCTGTTTCCAGCCCCGGTCTTTACCTCAGCCTGCACTCTCCAGAAATCAGCTTCTTTCAGGCTGTTCACCTCACAATTGATGACAAGAATATCTGGCAGATGGCGGATGTTGCGGGTCTGAATCTGAGAAGATAAAACAAACAAGGAATGGCAGGGGGCTACAGGGAGAGAAACTTGGACAGGAACTGTGAAACCTGGACCTGCATCCTCAAGTTGGGATTCTTCCCATTCCCTATAGAGCCCTGGATGGCAGTGCTGACACAGCCAGCCCCACATGAGACCATGGCTGAGTCCCCCACACGGCAGTACTCGAGTCCAGTGCAAGAGCCCACTCACCGTGGGCTGGTACTTTTCACAGTTGTCACACCAGGCCTGTGTATTCTGCTCCAGGCAGATGCTTCGCTTCAGCACCTGAGCAAAGTCACAGTTCTTCCCAGTTTTATCTGAGGGGAAACTAGATGCTTCACTCCAGGTTCTCCCTTATACCCACCCTTAGCCCCCCAACACCCTCTCCTTGATGTTACAGGACATTTGGGGGAGCCTTCCCAACCCAGCTGCAGGGTATACCACTGTTGCTACCCTCAGGGTAGGAGAGCGTGAAGAGCAGGGTGGATGAGGCTCGCACGGTCTCACTGCCACAGCGGCAGAGGCTGCAGTTCTCCATCTCACAGCTGAACAGCTGCCCAATGACAGAGTCCCCCGAAGAGCAAAAGCTGCTAAGAGTGGAGAGGGTAACACATGCACACTGAGGGAGTCAGAAGATCCTTTAAGTCACAGAGGGGCCTGTCATGGTGGCTTTCACTATTCCTGTCCCGATTCCATACCTGCCTCCAGCACCTCGATAAGCCTGGGGTACTTCCAGCTCTTGCATATCCTGATGCAGCTGAGTGAGAATGAAGCGATTCCACCTCTGAATGAGCCTGGCCAGGTTGCCCTTGCCTGAAGCCTCATCTGAGTCAGCCAGGATCAGACCAAGGGCTGAGGCCTCAGGAATGGTGCGGAATGCCCGAAGAAAATTACTGCCCTGGAATCCAGAAAGCGTGTTGTGGAAAGGGGTTATTTTTCTCTTTTGTGGCCATTTGCACAGTGATGTCCCTGCCTACAGTCCACCTCCCTTCCCCTTTTATTGTCCCAGGTCTCCAGGTACTGACCTGACAGGGGTCACCTCGGGAGAGATCCAACATGTGGAAGAGGAAGCCCAGCTCACATGCTAGGCAAAACTCCTTTTGGCAAAGGTGGTTCTGGATTAGACAGCGCACAGGCTCCAGGAAGTAGAGCACCTGGAGGGAAGAGCAGGAAAAGTGAGGCAGGCAACTGGTACAGGGAGGAAGAGAGAAGGGAAGCTTAAGTGAGCCAGTGGAGAATAAAAAGCAGGAGTCCACTGAAGTGGAGCTCAGAGAGGAGACGTGAAGACTGTGGGGCAAGAAAGAATGGTAGGAGGCCAGGGTAAAGTGGGCTTGTTGGAGAAACCTGGAACACGTCCAAGTCGCAGGAACACCTACGCTTACCTGGATCATGCAGTTACAGTAGGCATTGGGGATGTGGGGCTCTAATCCAGCAAACAGGGTCTTATTGTAGTGTTTGAAGTCAAAGTCCTCCAGCCCCAGCTTCGAGTATTTGATGGTCACCTGACGCAGAAATAGTCTGAGCAAGATGAAGACAGCCTCGGAGTCCCCTAAATCTCTGCAGTAGTTATAACGTTCTCCAAAACCTCCCTCCTGAGTCCTTCAATACTCTCTCATATGACCACCTTCCCCGGAACCTTTCCCCATATCCCAGAGGGCTCCCGCTGGTATCCCCCAGCACCTTGCGGTATTTCTTAGAGACCATGTGGAGATGTGGCTCCTCTTCCCGCCCTATTGGTGACTCAGTGACCTGGCTGAAGCTGTCAAATTCACTGTCTGACTCCTTGAGTCGGTAAGGAATCTAGAATTTTAAAAAAAGAGGTAAACTTGTTGGATGCCTTAATCCTCTTTGGTTTTCCCCTACCTTTATCCCAACACTGAAACAGCCAGCAAGTCCTGAACCTTCTAATTTCATAGGGTTTCCAGCATCCACTCCTTCCTTTTTATTCGCATGGGTGTCACCCTACCTTATCACAGCTGGACAACTGTGGTGGCTTCCACACACACTCTGTCCAGCATACCGCTACCTAACTAACCATCCCAGAACGCCCCTTCAGTGCATCACTTCTACTATACACTGGCTTTCGAGGTTTCAGAACAGGGCCTTTTCCAACCTTAATCTCTCACTATTTCCCAGTGCTAACAGCCCCTCCAGCCAGACTGACAGAATCATAGTCCCCATGAGACACTTCTTTTGCAGTCATGCTTCCTGAGACCTTTGCTAACACTGATCTCTCATCTTGAATATACTCCCCCTTTCCAGCTCAATATCCACCCCTTTCAGTGTGCCTCCCCCAATCACTCCAGCCCAGAGTAACATTTTCCCTCCAAACAGCTCTGCCACTGAATGCTTCTAACATTCCTTTAGCATTTAATAATAGAAAATAAATAATTTCTGTTATGGACAGGTCTTATCTTCACCAACCAAACATTAAACTTCTTAAGAGCAAGGACCCTATCTTCTATGTCTCTGAATCCTCCCTAACACCTAGCATAGTACCTTCAACTAAGGAGGCCTGGAAAAAACCTTTACTAACTGAAAACAAAAACTACTGAAGGCTAGTGAAGGAAGGAGCCAGGAGAAATGCCAATGGTTTGGGGTGGGGGCTGACCCTCTCCCCTCTGAACATACCTGATTGCGCAGCCTGGTGCGGGGGTTGGGGGCATAGCCAATGAAGCCCACTTTCTTCATGGTGCGCAGAATCTCTGCATCCACAGGGGGTGCTCTCCTGCAATTTGATTTAGTTCTAGGGGCTTGAAGGCTGTTGTGTCTGCCCATCCAATCCCAACTCCCCAAGAGGTCAGAAAAAAAGAGAATACTGAAGGGAGACAAAAATCAGGACAGACATAGAATAATGACAGGGCCCGCAGAGAATCCTGGCATCTTGGCCCTTTCCCCCTCCCTCCTTTTGGCCCAGATGGGAGGTACAACCTGGGAGCTGGAGCGGAGTTGGCAGCAGGCCAGTCAGAGAGAAGTGTGTCGGTGGTGAGTGGGACAGGGATGAGGGAAAGAGGCAGCAAGTCCTGGCTCCAGTCCAGAGGAGGCAGTGAGTCCACGAGACAGGGCAAAGCAAACTCAGTCTCACGGGAGTAGGGGTTAAAGGAAGGCTCAGGGGAATCAGTCCAGAGGTGCACACAGCCCTCAGAATCCCCAAAGGCCAGGGCCTGCTTGCTGGCTGACACATCAAATGTCATTAGCAGAGGCCCCACAGGATTCACATGAAAGATGTCTGCTGGGTTGGCCAGGCCTGTGGGCTCACAAAACTGGCACTGCCCTAGGAGGGAAGAGGAAGCCCAGTGAGCCCTGTAAGTTGAAAGGGAGCCGTCCTTTTATGCCCTTCCAACCCTCTTAGCCTGGTATCAAGGAAAGACGGGCTCCAAATCCATGCCTAGAGATGGAGAGAACACCATCTGATGCCTTTCTAAAAACCCCAGGTAAGTCTCCTACCCAGCAAAGGGCAGTTCTGAAGTTGTACTGCCTGCTCCACCTTTATCTTTTTCTGCGTTGTTCACACCCAGGGAGAAAACAGAAGATCTAATCTCTGACCAAACCTAAGAGAGAATCTGAGCCCTCACTGAAAGGTTACTTTTCCCCCCCAACAGATTCCTGGGAGTATACACCTTCTGGCGCCTAGTTTCCCTTCCCTCATCTGCCCCTCCTACCCCATCCTCCATCCCCTTCATACCTGACTGAGAGATGATAGCAAGACGAGAAGTATATGTAGGGATGAAGCGCAAGAAGGCAGGATCCACATGTACTTGAAGTGGTGTGATGGCACGCATCATGCGCAGATCATACACCTTGAGGAAACGGTCGCAGGCCAGGCCGGTGAGGCGGCTGGAGAAGCCACAGGCAGCCAACAGGTTGCCATGTACATCAAAATCTGACAGACTCCCTGAGAAAGCATCAAACTCATGCTCCACCTTAAAAGTACGGAGGTCTCGCAGGGAAACCTGAAGAAGAGATAACTTGGTTATCTGCCAACACTGTTATTAGGAAGAGTACCTGCCACCTACCTAACCCTGTGAGTCTGCTACCAAAAGAACTAACACTCCAGGATATGGGCAATTAAAGCACAGAAAAGGCAAAAAGAGAAGCCCAGAGCTGGAAGGGACCCCAAAGAGAACTCTCGTTTACTTTTTTGTCTCTAAGGTACCTAGTTACAACAGAAAACATCAGGCTGAAAGGTAATCTCATAGCATAACACGGCTGAGGAGGAACTCAACTCACTCCTCCCATCCCTCCAACTCCAGCCTCAGAATTGAGGAAATAGCAGAGCGCAATCACACATCAGTGAGACAGGGTCCCGTGGTGGGAGGAAAAATGGAACTTAGCCACCTTGCCAGATGTATGACCACAGAAGAAGAAGCGATTTGTCTGTCTCATGATGGTGACTCCAGGTGTCTCGACTGCATACTGGGGAGGGAAGCAGAAAAAACCAGTGAGAATGATTCTTCCCACAGACTAAAGGAACAGAAAGGTCACACGCACGTTCCAGTCAGGCATGTTCCCAGCCCAGGTATATCCTGCCCCCCCATAACCTCAGGCCCTGCCTGGGTTTTTCCTGCCCGAGGCTTGTACCTTCTGAGTCTCCTGGACAGTGTTAAGGTCAATCTCCAATATGTGGTTCTGTAGCCCACCAACGAGCAGAGTGCTGCTGTCAGTCAGCAGAAGACTGTGCATATCCTCACTCTCATCCAGCCTGCGGGGGAGAGGAGAGGCTAAGGGGCTGGGGTCTCAAAAAACTTCCAATCCTTTAGCCTTTCCACCCTATGAGGGACCCTCTTTCCCAGTCCAGAGCTGAGAAGCCACTTACAGGTAATCAAATATAATGAGGCCCCCACGGGCCATATACTTGAGGTTGTTCTTGGTGAGAAAAAGAATACCATTCTCCAGGCTCTGGATCTGCCGAATGTCATCACTGCCATTGACCTGAAAGGATGAGTAGCGCTCCAAGGCTGGACCAAAAAATGAAGTGGCATGGCCCTGTAGGGAGCAAAAAGATGAGAGACACCCTGAGTGGAGGGGCAGGGCCATCCCAGATGCAAGTCAGGAACTGGATGTTGCTCAGCTTTTCTCCTTCTTGCCTGGCCTTTCTGGCTAGCAGCAACTAAGGCATAAGGTCAGGGACCAATATTAGTGATAAAGACAGTGATAATACTATCTCAAGTTTGTTTAATGCTTTACAAAGTATTTTTGTAAACTCTACCTCATTTTATCCTCACAGTGACCCTGCTGAATAACTAATGGCTCAGTTGGTTAGAACAGTGTTCAGAAGATCAAGAATGTGGGTCCATGGGCCAGCCCGGTAGCACAGCAGTTAAGTTCGCATGTTCTGCTTCTCGGCGGCCCAGGGTTCGCCGGTTTGGATCCCGGGTGCAGACATGGCACTGCTTGGCAAGCCATGCTGTGGTAGGCATTCCACGTATAAAGTAGAGGAAGATGGGCACGGATGTTAGCTCAGGGCCAGCCTTCCTCAGAAAAAAAAGGATTGCCAGTAGTTAGCTCTGGGCTAATATTCCTCAAAAAAAAAAAAAAAAAAAAAAAAAGTGGGTCCAGTCCTTCACTGGCCAGCTGGCTTTCTTATGTTCCACAGTCAAGTCTTAATCTCTACTAGACATCTGGGAAATGTGTCCTGTGGGTCACAGGCTGGAATAGAGAGAATGCGAAACTCATTCCACCCCTGGCTCCTATGACATCATTCACTCCTGGTTTCTCTCCTGACTCTGAGCTCATACTTTCTCCTTATGTGCTCCCCTTCTGACCACTCTTGACACATGGCTATTCCCAGCCCACTATCTTCTCACGCTGCTGGTCTTCCTAGGCAGTCTTATCCACTCTTAAGGTTTTAATCATTCATCCTAAAGCTGATGAATCCTAATTTCTTTCCTTAGCCCAGAACACTAGCTCAAGCTTCAGACTAACACATCCAAACACCTACTAAACATCTCTCCTTAGACATCCCATGAGAACCTCAAACTCATTACATCCTAAATTAAATTCACCATTTTTACTCCGTTTCAGTTCTTCTTAACTGTATTCCCTATGATACCATGATCTACCCAGTGGACTAAGTTACTGGTAGTCAACTTAAGTCTTGTTTATTTTACTTCCTAAATGTTTCTCAAATGTGTTCTCATGTACACATATCTACAGGGCTTCATTCAAGCCTTCCTATTTTATGTGAACTACTACAATAGCCTACAAACTGATCTCACTGAGTCCTGCCCTGTCCCCCTTAAATCAAACTCTATAATGCTACCTCAGCACTCCACCTAAGATGCAAACTGGACCTTGTCAGTGTGGATAAAAATCTTCAGTGGCCTGAAGGATCAAGTCTAAGCTCTTTTAATGTAGCATATGAGATTTTTCTAGAATGTTCTTCTCCCAGATATCTGCACAGATCCTTCCCTCCCTTTTAGAATGGACATCTTGGGGGCTGCCCTGGTGGCACAGCAGTTAAGTGCCCATGTTCCGCTTCGGCAGCCTGGGGTTCGCCAGTTTGCATCCCGGGTGTGGACATGGCACCGCTTGGCAAGCCATGCTGTGGGAGGCATCCCACATATAAAGTAGAGGGAGATGGGCACAGATGTTAGCTCAGGGCCAGTCTTCGTCAGCAAAAAGAGGAGGATTGGCAGCAGATATTAGCTCAGGGCTAATCTTCCTCAAAAAAAAAAAAAAAGGAATGGACACCTTGGCCTGCATCCAGGTCTCTACTCAAGTGTGACTTTATCAGAGAGACCTTCCCTGAACAACTATCTAAAATAACAACAGCTCCCAGCCTTCATTACCTCAACCCCCTTATTCTACCTGATTTTTTTAAGGTAACACCTGGTATATTATAAATGTATTTTTGCTGCCTTTTTTAATGCTTATTACAAACCTAGAACACAGAGCAAGGTCTGGCACCTGGCAGGTGCTCGAAAAACACTGGTTGAATGAAGAAATGTCTAACGCTTCAGCTTCAGCTTCCAGTCCTAATTGCTTGTAGTTCCTGCACTCTCCAATCACCAAGCTATGTAACATCTTGGGAATCTGTTTATCCTGTTGCTTTTGCCAACACAGCATTGTTCCCTATTCTTTACCTGACTCCTACTCATCTCTCAAGACTCAGTTCAGGTGACACTTCCTTCTTGAGGCCCTCTGACCCTCCTCCATGTTCATCAGCACCCAGTACATATTTTCACACTGGCACTTAGTAGTTTATAACCTAAATTCACAATTAATAAGTTAAAGAGTTTAGTTTCTTCTAACATACCATGAAATTACCGGTTTATATGTCTTTTTTCCTCGTTGTCCTGTGAAGTCTTTGAGGGCAAGGATTATGTTTAGTCAGTTTTATTCCTGGGCCTAGCATGGCAGTAGACACTGCCTACTGAAATGAATGTATTATCAAAAAAATTCACTTTCTAACAGAGAAACAAGTCATGTACTATCAAAGGTAAATTAGTAAACCCAGAATGGCATGTTATTTCTTACAAAAGCTTCCAGTTTCCTAGCATACTGGCAATATGGATACACATTTTAAAAAATTAACATTGATAACTGCTCTCAGAGAGGTTAAAATCAGCCAGAGAAGACAAAATTATTCCATGTAAGATATGCAAAAACATGCATTAAACATTCTATAATTATAAAAATGGAAAAGAGAAGAGGGCATTAAAGACTGGATTTGGATGGCTACAGACTACCTAATGGGTACAGTTATCAAGATTAAACAAAGCATGAATGGGCAAACTGTAGTAGAAACGGGATGCCTTCTGAAAAAAAGAACACCTATGTAACTCATCCCTGGACCCTATGACTCCCATTTTCTCCCTCCACTCCCCTCCTCTTGGTTTGACTTAGTGACCCAGCTAACTCTCATCACCTCAACTCAGTTCAGGCTCCCTGAGAAATAGCTGTCCTTGGGCTAAAACCAGATAAAAGACCTCCAACATCTTCTTTCAGGCCTTACAAAGGGGTACAGTTCTTACCCCATGGCTTCCCACCCACAGCATCTCCTCGTGCAAGTCAAAGTGGGAGACGGAGACAGGCACACCCACTTCAGCCACCACACTGTGCAATTCAGAGTAGACACCTTCCATTATATGCACTGACTCCTGGACAGGAAGCGCCTCCAAGGCCACTCCCTCCGGGTCCAGCTCCACATTCTGTAGTAGACTTGGGTTCAGGTGGGCATCCAGGACAGGGTCCAAGGCAGAATGCATGGCCGGGGCATACTCTGCTAGTCCAGGGTCCAGACCCTCAAAGTTCATGATGACGATGGCAGCAGATTAGACCTGTGTCACACCCTGCCTTGCCACAGCCCCTTTAGATGCCTGACCCAAACTTCAGCAGGACGGCACCAGTGGGCCTACAATGGACATCCTGGCCTGCAAAGGGAAAGAGGGAGCTGAGTCAGGGGTACTTGTATTTAGTGTGTTCTAGGTTATACCGGCAGGAGGGAGATGAGGCAAGGAGAAGATGAGAGAACGCCAAGCAGGGGATGAAGCAGGCAGGAAAGGGATGGGCAGTGGGGTAGAAAAGTGTTGTCCCTTCCTTTTCTCCTCTAGGCCCTCTGTACTCCCCACCATCCCACTATCTAACCTCCCTTAAGGCCTGCTCACTTGCCTGGTTCAGCCCAGAACTATCAGTGGAAGGAGCAGCAAGTGCGGGGGTAGGAGTTAGGTAGAGGGGCCTAAGGTGCTTGTTTCCCAAAATTAGGTGTGGGGGTGGGGGGTTTGTAGGTGAGAACAAGAGAAGTCAGTTTCCCAGAATCCTCCACAACGTTACCCAGGATTCTCTAAGGGGAAATAAGAATGGCCAGTTACCCACAATTGGGGCGGGGGTAGAGGGATGTGATGGAAATGGCTAGTTACCCAGAATTCTCTGGGGGAACCAGAGAAATCAATTACCCAGAATTCTCCCCCTGCGGCCGGGAGGGGAGGGATTAGGGCAGGGGTCAGATGTGTTCCTGGGATGCTTACGGGGATTGGGTCATTACCAAGATTTCTCCATGGCGGATATTTTGGAGCGCGTGGAATTAAAACGAGTAGGGGGAGAGCAAACGCCGTCAGCTCCGCGGGAAATTCCAGTTTCCCCAATTCTCCCCCGCACCTCAGGCTCAACCTAACCCTACGGCGGAAAGAACAGCGGGCGCCCAGTCGCAGCTTCCAATCAGGAAGGGTTTGGGGCTCACCTCAGCCAATCAGAAGGAGCCAGCTACGGCCGGCTCCACGGGAAGACGTGTGACGCAGGGGCTGGGCGAAAGCAAGGGTTACGGAACGCCGCTGAGGACAAATGCAGTCAGACCCTGGACCTTTGGCGTCGTGAAGAGTAACCGCTTCTCTTTTAAGGCTTCTGTGAACAAAATTAGAGAGCGCCAGACTTGGAAACAGAATTTTGTGCTCTCTGTAACTTTAGAAACTGTGGAATAAGGAGCACCCAGGGCAAAGCACTGGGACTCGACTGTTGGGTATTCCCGGCATGGGTCGGTCCACCCCCTCTTCCTGCGGTGCTCTTGTGAGCTACTCCGCCACCTCCGCCCCTGTTGCCCCCGAAACTCGCTGGCATTTCCTATCATTTCCAGATACGGGAGAGAAAAAAAGGAAGCGGGAGGCAGGCTCCTAACTCGCCTCAGTAGCTGCATATTCTAGGATTCTAAAGGCGTCCATCTGAAATTCCCATCTGTGATGATTCCCTCCCCAGAGGCCCCGGCAATATTCCCAGGGAACAGGACCCTTCAGCCATCAAATTCCCCTGCCTCTTGGAACTAGACATTACCTCTCAGAGGGGCATGAGCACGGCAAATTAAGGCATTTGCCTTCCTCAAACTGTTACAGATTTAGCGTCAGCAGTTATTCAGAGGGATTCTTGGGGCCTGACTCTGAGCTTGAACTGCTTTGGAATGGGGCCAGGTTGTGAAATTTCTTGGGGCACTTTAGCTCAGTTTCTAAAGGCCACACAGCGGGCCTCTCTGGTGGAAGGAATTCCTCACAGAGGATACAGTCTTAAAGCATTTCTCTCTCAGCGAAGGATGTTAAATAGGCCTTCATAAAAAGACCTCAGGATTTAGACTTCCAGGACTCAGCCAGAGGTCATAGTCCGAGAGAAAAACACCTCAACTCAGAGAGTCTCTCAAACTAATCTGACTTCACAGGGCCCTAGATTTGAAATCTTGCAAAAAGATGGGTGCTGAGACATCTAGATGGTTACCTATACTTTGAGAAATTTCCATATTGAGGTCTCAAATTGAGATAGACTTTATAGACCCATGAGAATTACAGGGCTTCAGCTACCCAGAGATACCTGGGCTAAAAGAGCTACTTTATAAAGATGCTCTGTCTTCTCACAGTGATATAATGGAATGATTGAAAATGCAGGATCTGAAGCCAGATGGTCTGCACTGGAATTCTGGCCAGTTAGTAGCTCTCTGATCTTGGGCAAGTTACTTCTCTGCACCTCAGTATCCTCCTCTGAAAATGTGGGGCCAAAAATAGTACCTACCTCACTGGGTTGTTGTGAGAATTAGATGGGTTAATACATGAAATGTGCTTAGACCAAGTACTTGGCATAAAGTGAGAGTTGGATATATATTAGCCATCATTATTAACCATCTGGGGGAACTTCAACTGCATTTGGAGTCTGGACATCCAACAGGAAAGGCCTGCCTGGGAGTGTCTTGTGAACATGATTTGCATAACGGTTGAGGCCCTGCTGACGTCAAGGGCTCCTTGCAGCATCAGGGCAGATCTAGTCCTGGAAGTAGTTCCTGCCACACAGCAGTCCCACAATCACCCCACCAATCTTGCTTCCGATTCAACTCCTGAAGCACCAGGAAGTGAAACAAAGCGGCAGAGCCTCGTGTCTCCAGCTCACCCTTGTCCCTCTCATCCCATCCCCCAGGGCTCCACTTCCTCCTCCTCCTTTTCACCTGTCAACTCCTATCATTTAGGACTCCCAGATGGGGACCAGAAGTGGGAAGAGCATAGGAGACATTATACACAACTGAGGTGAGCTCCCCTGCCCGCCCGCTCCCCCAGTTCCTTGTTCCATTTGAGTCCATATGTAGGGAGAGGCAAACCATTTCTCACTCAAACTGAGATAACCTCTCCGATGCTGGAAATGTTTTATCCAAAGGGTGGATTTATCACGGAGTCATAGTATTTGAATCAGAAGTTTCATTGGGCAGCTGTGAATAGTTCTAAGGGAAGGAAGACCTCTATCAAGGGTCATTTTCTCAGAAGAAAAGTCAACCCCTTGGGGAGGCTTTGGGAGCCATCTGTGTGGTCACCCATGGCCTCATTCTGACGTCCACATTGTTCTGGGACCCTCCACTGGGGTTGGGGCAGTCCCGGATTTGGACCACCCTCCACTCCCACACCCAACCTCACACTCTCAGTTGTTTCACTGGATGTTGCATCAGGGAGGGTGATGAAATCAGTGTCAGTGGATTTTACCCGTGGATGCAACAGGCTGAAGGACCGGCTGGGGTCACTGACACTGTGCACCTTTGACTACCTGGACTTCCTAGCCATGGGGTAGGGGTTGGGTACTGGAATATGTAAATTGGATTTCTAGCCTTTGCTTAAACTGTCTCAAAAGAACCATCACCTGCATTCCACAGAGCCTTTGAAACTCTGGGCCACTAAGGTTGAGGAATCAGATGGTTCTTAGCAACAACTGTCTCCCTCCAACAGCCTTCCTAGTGTCCACAGAGAGGCCTGAAGTGGGGGAGCAATAATACTTTACACAGCACTTGTATGGCTTCCCTGTTCACAAAGTGCCTTTGAGACCATTCTCTCCTGGTGAAAATGACACTGTTCCCAGTGGAAAAAAGAAGCCCCCTTATTCTTAGATAGAAGGCATCAGGTGAGAATCAAACTTCTTTCCAAACTGAGTCTGCTATCCTATTGGGAGATAAATGGATGCTTCTGTTTTGGTGTTTCCTCAGGCAGGAAGAGGTGAGGAAACTGGGGTGGGGGGCTAGCTTTGAGAGGCAAAAAGATGAGGGAAAGGTTAAAGAGGAAGGAACTTGAGACTAAGATCATTTAAATATTCATTACTCCCACCCCCACCCCCTTCCACAGCCATTCCTGGAGAGCATTACACATACTGTCCCATCCCAGGCCTCCAGCCACAGCAACCACACGACTCATTTCCCCTGGAACTGAGGCTGCATACCTGGGCTCCCCACGGAGGGGGATGATGTAGGGAGGGGAATCCCACCTGCTGTGAGTCACCTGCTGGTATAAAGGGCGTGTCTTACAATGCAGGGACCTTAAAAAGAGACTCAGAGACAAGGGAGAAAAACAACAGGAAGCAGCTGAGAAACTGGAGGTGAACAACAGAAGGAACCAAACCAGAGCTCACAGAACAGAATCAGGCTGAGAGCAAGGGGAAGTGGGCAGAGATTCCACAGGGACTGACTGGTGCAAGGCACAGAGCCAGCCAGGTTTGAGAAGCAGGCAGCAAGATGCTGGGGAGCAGAGCTGTGTTGCTGCTGCTGCTGCTCCTGTGGCCCCGGACTGCTCAGGCCCGGGCTGTGCCTGGAGGCAGTAGCCCTGCCTGGGCTCAGTGCCAGCAGCTCTCACAGAAGCTCTGTACGCTGGCCTGGAGTGCACATCCACCAATGGGACATGTGGTGAGTGGCAGCCTCTGGGACCAAGCAGGACTCTATCCAAGCCCTCCAAGGCTGCACTGGAAGACTTTGGCCTTGGTGGAAGCTGGAGGGTTGAAGGCCATCAGGGAGTGAGAGAGGACAAGAGAGTGGGGTTCCTAGGAGTGTCATGGGCTTGAGGGTCCAGGTGGGGTTCAAAAGTATTTATCTTATTTCTTCACTCTTCCTACCCCCTGCTCCATTCCAGGATCTACCAAGAGAAGAGGGAGATGCTGAGACTACAAATGATGTCCCCCATATCCAGTGCGAGGATGGCTGTGATCCTGAAGGACTCAGGGACAACAGTCAGGTACTAAGATGAGGCTGGAAATAGGGGCTGGAGATATAGCTAGGCACCATGGTAAATTAGTAAAAGTTGTATCTGTCCTTGTCCGTTTGGCCTGCCGTAGAATGGACAGCTTATAAACAACAGAAATTTATTTCTCACAGTTCTAGAAGCTGGAAGTCTGAGATCAGGGTGCCAGCGTGTTGGGTGAGGGCCCTCTTCCCAGCTGCAGACTTCTCATTGTATCCTCAGGTGTCAGAAGGGGCTAGGGAGCTCTGTGGATCTCTTTTATAAGAGCACCTATCTCATTCACGTGGGCCCCACCCTCATGACCTAATCACCCCCAAAGATCCCACCTCCTAATAGGATCACATTGGGGGTTAGGATTTCAACATAGGAATTTTGTGGGGACACAACCATTCAGACCATGGCAGCATCTAAGAATGGCAAAGAACTGGGTGGGTCTTCGGTGAATGGAGTAGGAAGAGGGTATCCATTTTCTTTCACGGCTTTCTTCTCTCCCCAGCCCTGCTTGCAAAGGATCCACCAGGGCCTGGTTTTTTACGAGAAGCTGCTGGGCTCAGACATTTTCACAGGGGAGCCTTCTCTACTCCCCAATGGCCCTGTGGACCAGCTTCACGCCTCCCTCCTGGGCCTCAGGCAACTCTTGCAGGTATGAACTAGGGGCCTGGAGGATGGGGGCTTGCAGGGATCAGAGACAGGGACTAGGGGTGAAGGATCTAGAGTCCTCTCTGATTGTGTCCTGTGTCTTTGCAGCCTGAGGGTCACCACTGGGAGACTGAGCAGATTCCAAGCCCCAGTCCCAGCCAGCCGTGGCAGCGCCTCCTTCTCCGCCCCAAGATCCTTCGCAGCCTCCAGGCCTTTGTGGCTGTAGCTGCCCGGGTCTTTGCCCATGGAGCAGCAACCCTGACCCCTTAAAGCCAGCAGCTTTAAGGATGGCACCCACATCTATGGCTCAGCAATGCTAAGATGAATCTATCAGCCCAGGCACCTGCGAGCCAACAAGTTAATTTGTCCATTAATTCTAATGGGACTTGCATATGTTGAAAAATTACCA
Source organism: Equus quagga (assembly GCF_021613505.1). Taxonomy (NCBI): domain Eukaryota; kingdom Metazoa; phylum Chordata; class Mammalia; order Perissodactyla; family Equidae; genus Equus; species Equus quagga. Next base: position 11,886,048 of record NC_060267.1, on the reverse strand, counting down.
GTACTGACTGATTTCTGATGCTGACCTAGCAAAAGGTTGAGTATTTATTAGATGGGATGGGAAAATTTGGGATTATTTATCCTCATGGCAGCAGTTTGGGGAGGAGGATTATTTATTATATTTATACTGAATTATGCACTTTTTCAATAAATACTTATTTATGTGGATATCTGAGTCTAATTTCTAGGCTTGGTTGGGAAAAAGGAATAGAATGGAAAAATAGGGCCAAGGGACTACAATGTGCATCCTTCTGCTCTGCAGGGCTACAGTGCAGAGGGACATTTCCTCACGACCCCCTGGTGTGCAGAGTAACTGGGATCTTTTTGGTCTTAATCGCTGTATGGCTAAACAAGTTGAATGGGACTACAAGGGGTTGAGATTAGGAAGTGGGGCCCCTAAGTGAGGCCCCTCTCTTGCTCCCTGACCCAGTGCCTCCTTCCTTTCTTTCTTGGCCAAGAGTGTATTTGGCCAAAGACAGGAGTCCCGATCACTGAAGGATCGAAAGTCAGAGCTGTTTTGGGCACAAAGGGCATTCCAGAAAGATGGAGGTAAATCTCACAAACTAATGGGATTCTCCTTTAACGGACATCTGTGGGCCCCTTCAGTGGGGGATTTGGTTACCCAAGGGGAGTTAAGCTGCCTTTGAAAGCAAGCAGGGGAAGGGGCTAGTGACTATTCCCCTTCCTTTTCTCCAGAGTCACAAGATCAAAAAAGCATGGGCTTTGGAGTTAGATGGACCCAGGTTTATATCTTGGTTTTGCCACCAACCAGGTGAGTGACAGTGGGCTAGTTATATAACTACTCACCCTCCCCCCAACTCATAGCTCACAGCTCCCCCTGGAAAATCTAAGCGACAGGAAAAGCTGCTCTCAACAGGGAGGTAAAAAGAAACATGACAAGAGGGGCCTATTGGGGTGGATGGAAGACAGGCCACGATTTGCTGGCTTCAATCCTACGTGGCCTGCTGGTGTCTCCAAGGACATTAGTCTTTGTAAGCAGAGAAGTAAAGAAGTTCAGAGAGGAAGCATTTCCAGGTCAGCACAAAGTTTATTAGCCACTTCTGCTCAGAAGGGCCTCTTTCTGCCCAGAACTGTTCCTCTGATGTACCAGGCAGGAAACAGCCACATGTAGAGGACCTCACTTGAATTCACATCTCAAGTTATACTAGAAGCATATCTTACAGCAAGGGCAGTTGTCCTGGGGTTCTCTGGCAATGGCTAAGGTGTGAAGTTGTTCAGAGCCCCATGATAAACTTTCAGGGTTCTAGTTCCAGGAACTTGGTCTTTGCCCAGGTCTATGCTCAAGGAATAGAAACCCTCCTTTCAGGTAAACAATATACTGTACAAAAGAAAGGGGATGATATCTTAATAGACAAATATCTAAGCCCCAAGGCTTCTCTTCCTCTGTAAAAATACCAAATTCTATCCAAGACTATAAAAAACAATTCCTAAATTCCCAGCAACCCTACCATCCCTGGCCCCAAGAGTGATTCGTCTTCTAAGAGTTGGGGAAGTGGAGACTAGGCAGAATAAGTTATTGTACAAAGCCTCACAGGCACATTCGATTGGCAGGCTCACTTTCACGGGAGGAATGGGTGTGGCCAGCTTGGGGGGCAGGGGAGGAGACTGGTAAGGCGAGGAGGTCTGCCTCCTATTCCCTTCTGCAGAGGGGAACTTCACATGGTGGGCTGGGGCAGAACGCCCTCAGTCCCAGTGGGAAAAGAAGAAATTTAGGACTTGAGGCAGGAGTGAGGGGAAGAAGAAAGGAAAAGGTTATCCTAGACAGGAGGGACCAGAAGAGAGACACAGAGTCCTAGCACGTATCTCTGTTCCTCACCAAGGGCCAATGCTGGTGGGCACCAGGTTAGCCCTACCAGCTATTAAAATGTTGAAATCCTTTTATACTGGAAAGAAGCCACTGCCCTGAGCTCTCAAAGTACATCCCAACTGTCCTGGCCTGCCCCCAACCTCTACACCACCCAGCACAGCAGGCAGCCTACAGGATCCTAGTTAGAGCCAGGGCCGACACTTGTTCTGCTTCACTGGCACCCCTTCCTTACCCATATTATGGTTTTACCTCTCACTCCAAATCCTGGGGTTAACCCAACTTAGAAGGGCCCCATGCCTGACTTCCCATCCTTGGAGAGCAACATCATGACTTGAGGGGTAGGAGAGGCAAAAGATATGGAAGGAACAGAGGAAATGTAGTTCCTAGTAGTCAGAAGGAATCAAGGGCCCTTCCGTGTAGAAATGGCTGGGGTGGAAGATGTACGCCTCATCCTCGGTGTTCTGGCCAGCCAACAGCGGGTCACCATTTGGCATGATTTCTTCAATCTTCGTACTGTTTCTGAAAACTAGGTAGTCCAGAGAAGGAAGTCAGGCCCTGATCTTAGGAAAGGAATTCCCAACCCATCAGGGAAAGTGAGGGAGGATGGCAGCAGAGGCCCAGACAGGCCTGAGGGGGCACTTAGGCAGGGCAGAGGGAGGTACATCCATTTCCTAATAGAAGGAACCACAAGGAAATGAGCCTCTCTCCAGTGAGGAACTTAGAGCTCGGCCTTTTCTGTAATGGGTGAGGAAGGAGAGGTGGGGAAGGCAGTGTGTCCCCTCTTCCCCAGCCCCACCTTATCACTTACTTTCCATTTCCTCAGTGTTCAAGTGCATCAGATCATGGGGCAAATCAGGCTCGGGCTCAGACTGTGAAATACGCTCTAGAATAGGCTCCAGCTTCAGCTCTGGTCCCAGGTTTGGCTCTGGCACTCCTGATACTGCGGCTAGTGTGGAGTCCAGCATGGGCTCCAGATCCAGCCCTGCCTCCAGCAGTTGCTCTAATCCCAGGCCTAGCTCTGGCGCGGGCCCTGGTGCCAGCCCTTGGTCCAGCTCTGATGATTCCATGTCTGGGTCCAGCTTAAACTCCGGCAGTTGTTGCAGCTCATCCACCTGTCTGGATACCCCAGTGCAGACAAAGGGGCAGGGAGTTGTTTAGGTGAAGTGGAGAATGGCAGAGCAAGCAGAGCCTGTCTCTCTAGTCTAAGAAGGCAACAGAGCAGAGCGCTTAAGAGCACGGGCTTTGGATTCAGGCTTGCCAGAGTTTGAATCCTATCATTTACTAGCCAGGTGACGTCAGGTAAGTTACCTAACCTCTCTGAACCTCAGATTTATCATCTGTAAAACGGGAACAACAATACCTAATAATATTTGAGAGGCAGTGGGATGGTTCAAAGCAGGGCTTTGGAATCCGACAGACCTGGATCATTTATTAGCCATGTACTTTAGACATAAGCCTCAGTTTCCTCAGCTGAAAATAGTAATAATAGTGTCTGCCTCCCAGGACTATTTTGAAGATTCAACAAATAAAACAAACACAAAGCATTTAGCTCAGTGCCTGGCACATAATGAACCATTACATGTGGCTGTTACTATACCCTACTCAGATGGGTTCTCATAAGGATTAAATGAAAAAAATGTTCTAAGAAAATCTAGTACCATGCTTAGCATCAAGTAGATGCCCATTAACATCAGTGATTATGACTATTATTATGAGGGAACCCCTGTGGAGACAACTTAAGGATGGCAGCAGAAAAATAGAAGAGAGAGAGACTAGAAGAGCAGGAAAAATCCTGGAGGGCCAGAGAGTGTGGCTCAGTAGGAGAAAAGGCCAGAGTGACTGGAAATGGGCAGGGTCGGGTCATTATATCGGCTAAAAAGGGTTAGGGAGTTGGGCAAACAGTTCAGAGCTCACCTGTTAGAGACCATAATGAGCCTATGTTTCAGGTATTTCCTCTGTTCCTCAAGATTAACTGTAGGGGACATACACAGGACCAGGGGAAGGTCAGTGGATTGGACACACAGCCCAAAGATCCCCCACTGCAGATGGTCCTGACAGTCATATCCCCCTACTAACTAGCAGTGTCCATGGACAGATGCCTTAACTTCTCTGGGTATGTTTCCCATGTTTGGAAGGAAGAAGTTGGATTTGTGGATGCCTGAGAATCCCTGCAATCTGCCAGTGAAGTATGTCAGTGATTCTCACCTGTCTCCTGGTAGTAGCGCCCAAAAGCCTCATCTCGGGGGATTCGGGGGTAGAGGAAGCACAGTGGGTTCTCGGGGATGTTCTCCTCAGTGAGCAGCTGGTAGTGGCGGATGATTTTGGTCAGGGGGAGTGACTGCAGCACCTCCTTGGTGAAGGGCTGCACAGAGTAGATGAGCACCTTATCTGGAGAGAGGATGTAGGAACGGGCAGGCTTGAGGGAAGAGGCTGGGCCTGGGAGCTCCCCACTTTGGCTGTCCACCCCCAAACCTGCTGAGGGATTCAGGACAGAGTCAGGGAAGCCAACGGCATGCAGAGGGGCAGGAAGGAGAGGCTGTGGGAACAGCAGGGCAGAGCAGCTGACCATCATCCTGGTGTTCCACCCAGGAGCAGGTAATGCCCCCTTCCGATGTTTCACTGAAGCGCAGGAGAAAGGTGCCAGAGACAGTCTTCTTCAGCAGCCGGCGCTCCTGGCTCCGGCTCACAAAGCCCATGATGCGGCTGGAGAATGAAAGCAGCTGTGAGGCTCTCCTGCCTCCCTTAGGTAGAGAGAACGCACCGGGTTTTGGCTCTGCCCCTTCTAAACTGTTCCATCTTGGCCAAGTCACTTCACTTTACTGACAATATCCAGCTCCCAGGGTTAGAAGTGGTATCAGGATTCAGTGAGGTCACAGAGGTGATAAGCACCTTATAAAAGACCAAGTGCTGTGCACATGGGTAGGCAGTGTGGTGGAAAGGCATAGGCTTGGGGTCTGACAGGCCTGGGTTCGAATCCCACCTCTGTCCCTTAGGTACATGCTTTAACTTCTCTGAGCCTTAGTTTCCTCACTTGAGGGTGGCAACGTCCACCACTTAGCATGGGTGTAAGGATTACATGAGAGAACTCATAAAGAGCACCCAGTAGGCTCTGGAACATGCTAGATGCTTGACTAATAGTGGTGACGAGTATTCTTGCAAATGTGAAGGGGTGTGACCTTGCACCAGTGTTTGCTCGCTCTCCCTGTTTGCCACATGAGGGCGCACAGAGTTCACTCTCAAGCCCAGAAAGGCAGCTGGGCCTGGGGGTGGGGATGGGGGTGGGAAGAGCGAGGCTGACCAAGGCCTCACCCATCATTCCAGAGATCCTTCAGGTGGTCATGTACCAGGTCCAGAATTTTGTCAAGCCATGTCCAGAACGGCAGCTTGCCAGGGGGGCTCTCTCGCTGAAGGAGGAATGGAAAGGCAGGAAGAGATGTGGAGTTGGCCCTGGTGTGGGGAAGGAGCGATGCAGAAAGGCTAGTGTTTGGACTGGGGGCTAGGATCTAGGTGCGCAGGATGCAAGGAGTTACCTTAGTGAAGTCAGCCCAGGACAATGACGCATCCTCAGTCTTACAGTTCTGCCCTGTGGGCAGAAAGACAGTTCAGATGACGGAAGGAGGCAAGGCCGGGGGCCTGGGGTAGAAAGGATGGAGGGCCAGGGCAGACTAAGGCTAGGGCAAGGCTGAGAGAAAAGAAGGAGGTCAGTACCAAACAGCTTGTTCCTCAGCATGCTCAGCTGGTCCTGGTCGAGGCCTCGGCCGACATAGGAGAGGAACTGCCAACTGAGAGCAGGGCCCAGCAAGCTCCAGGGGGCCTTGGGGGGACTGGAGAAGAACTGCTGATTCTGCAGGGGTGGGAGGAAGGCAGGATGGCTCAGAAGCAGCGCCCTCACACCAAGCTGCTATACCCCTCCTCGCCTCCCTTCACCTGTGGGCCCCTCCTCCTACCTGGGGGTTTGAGCTGAGCAGATTGAACCAGAGAACCGAGGCCCAGGCAATTGAGAGTTGGTTCATGTTAGAAATAATCACCACAGGGAGGCAGTCCGTCTGGGGAGAAGACAGGAGTCACCAAGAAGGGATATGTTCCTAGCTGCAGACATTTGGTAGGAGCAAGGGGTAGTCTCCCACGCTGAGAGGCTTCTGGTTAAGCCCCCCCTTATGCCTTCTCCCAAATCTGCTTCATCTCTCCCTGCCCTTCATTTTCACTCACTTTCAGTTCCTGCTTCAGACCCTGGTAGGTGTATTTGACCGTGAAGCTGATAATATGCAGTTCCTCTGTCACACCCAGCAGCCCCTGACAGCCAAAGACACAGTGATCAGAGGGCCCTTTGGCAAGTTCCTCCTGCCCCCCAATCCTCTGTCCACGCCTCACCTTATTGCTGCCTTTTCCTGAACAGGAACGTTGCTCCACCAGACTCTGTGAATGAAGGAGAAGGAGAGAGAATGCCAGAGTAGGGACTCCAGAGTTCCTGGAAGCCCTGTTTTGCCCTCCACACTTCCCAAAGCCTGGGAACTTCCCCCAGCCCCTGTTCTGTTGGACTAGAAGCTTAAGCTATGAACTCTTCTCACCAGGTAGCTGAAGTCCCAAATCAAGCCTTGACTCTGCCCTTTCTCAGGGGTCAAAGTTTTCTGGCTTGAGGTCAGAATGTTGAACTTCCGGAAGCTATTCCAGGAGGAAGAAGATATATGGAGGACGGGAGCAGAGTTATTCTAAAAACTCAGCAGGAAAACAACAAAAGTTCCACTTGATTTCAGACCTCCCCTTCTCCCTTTGTCCATACACCACCCAAGCCAACCTCATCCTTGTTTGTGCCCCCATCAGGGCTGCCACATGTGCGGTTGTCAGATCACACAGTGAATAAACGTTTGCAGCATCCTCGTCAGGCACCTACCCTTGTGTTTGAGGAGGATTCCTGAAAAGAAATATTAAAAACAAATCACTGCGAAGCAAAACAGTGTAGAAGTTTAATTTGTCTTTGGGATCAGACAGACCTGGGTTCAAACACAAATCTGCAGCTCACTAGCTACGCAGCCTTGCACAAGGCACATAATCTCTCTGAGCTTGTTTCCTCCTTTGAATGGTGCATTGATAATACCTAACTCATGGGGTTCCTATAACAATGAAATGAGTACTTGACGAGCGCCTATCACATAGGAAGTAATCAAGAAAAGGGATGAGTTATTATTTCTATGAGTCAGGAGTCGAAGGGGGAAGAACACAGCCCCAGGGCTCCATTGTGAAGAGTAGGTATCTCCTCTGCCCCACTAACCCACGTCCTGGGTACCCCTTGGTCCCACCCTTCACCTGCCCGATCTTACCTGTCAATGGAGACTTCTGCAGTCAGTGACTCATTGCCTTCCTGGAGTCTCACCAGCAGCCTGCGGGGAAGGGAGGTGGATAGGGGAAAGTGGACAATCTCAATCTCCTGGACAGACCAGATGTTGACAAAGATAAGGGAAGAGATTAGAAGAGGTAGGTGGATTGAGGGGAAAAGAAAAGAGACAGCCAAGAGTGGGAAGAGGTGTAAAGTCAGAAAGTGAACAGCATCAGGGCTGGAAAAAGGAAGCAGGCATGAGTTCTGAAATGCCAACCTTGTTCGGACAGTGAACTTGCTCCCAGTCTTGAGGATGAGGGGTCGATGGGGAGTTTGGGGCATGCAGGGCTGGATTTCTACCACAAAGGCTCTAGGGAGAGATGGAGAGGATACAGAGCTCACTGTCTGGAAGAATGGCTCCCCTTGTTCTTTCCCTCTGCCCTCCCCCGAGGTCCCTCCCGGGCCTCTAGACCTGTGGAGCAGACACTGTAGCAACTCTGTGACCTGGGCCTTCTGCAGGTCCACCCCTTTCTGCAGAGGATCTTCCTGATAGCTAACCAGGTGGCTCAGTCCCTTCAGCTCCTTCAGCAGCTGCCGCAGGTGAAACAACAGCTTTGCTCCAGCTGTGAACCTGGGTGACAGAATCCGAGGGAGAGAGAATCAGACTCCGAGAGCTCTCCTTTAACTATGCGGACGGTCAGGAACTGATTGAGACAAAAAAAAAGAATCCAGGAAGCATATGAAAGATATTCAACATGATTCACAATCCAAAAAATGAAAATCAAAGCTACTTTCACATATAAAGCTGGTAAAAGATCTATTAACGTAATAAAGCGAACTTTCATATGATACTTGATATATACAATTTATTCTAAGTGCTTACACCTATTAATGCATTTAATCCTTACAACAACCCTATGAGGTAGGTACTATTATTATGCCCATTTTACAGATCATAAAACTGACGCACAGAAAGGTTAAGCAACTTGCTCAAGGTCATAAAACTAGTAAGGGATGAAGTTGGATGTGAGCCCAGGCAGTCCGGCTGCACAGGCAGTACTTTTAACTCCTATCCTTTACTATCTCCATAATACAAAATAATAATAATAGGCAAAGTAGTGAGAGGAAAACAATCACACACTACGTATAAGCAAACAGATTGGGATGGCAGTTTGGAACTATTTTTTTAAAAACCTCAAAAAATGAGCATACATTTTGCAGTATTCCATTTCTAAGATATATCTTATGGAAATAATCAGACAAATGTATGAAGAAGTTCACAGCTTTGTTATTTGTAATAGAAAAATTAGAAACAATTAGTATTGGGTATATAAATTATGGCACATTAACGTTATGGAATACGATGCAACCATTAAAAATAATGATATAGGAGGCTGGCCCCACGGCCTATTGCATAAGTATGGCATGCTCCACTTTGGCAGCCCAGGTTCTCCAGTGTGGTTCCCGGGTGTGGACCTACACAACTTGTCAGCTATGCTGTGGCAGTGACCCACATACAAAGTAGAGGAAGATCGGCAAGGATGTTAGCGCCAGGCGAATCTTCCTCAAGCAAAAAGAAGAAGGTTGGCAACAGGTGTTAGCTCAGGGTGAATCTTCTTAAGGAAAAAAAAAGTTACAGGCTCAAATTTTAACATGAAAAAATGTCCAAAATTATTAAATTTTAAAAAGTTACAAGACAGTACACATATGATATGATCTGACTTCTATTTAAAATAGATGTATACTTGTGTATACCCATAGGGAAAATCTGGAAAAATCTATTCAAAAGCCCTAACAGTGGGTATCACTACATGATCAGATTATGTAGGTGGATGATTTTTGCTTTCTTTTCTCTTTTAAGTTGTCTGGAATTTTTTCAATTAGTATACATTTATAATCAGAAAAAGCAATAAAGCTCCTTCTATTAAAAACAATGAAAGAAGGGCTGGCCCAGTGGCACAGCAGTTAAGTTCACATGTTCTGCTTTGGCAGCCCGGGGTTTGCTGGTTCGGATCCTGGGTATGGACATGGCACCACTTGACAAGCCATGCTGTGGCAGGCATCCCACGTATAAAGTAGAGGAAAATGGGCATGGATGTTAGCTCAGAGCCAGTCTTCCTCACAAAAAGAGGAGGATTTGGTAGTAGATGTTAGCTCAGGGCTAATCTTCCTCAGAAAAAATAAATAAATAAATAAATAAAAACAAAAAAACTAACAATGAAACAGAGGATCAACACAATAACACCACCACCACCACCAAAAAAAGGTATATACTTTAACCTAGAAATACCACTCCTGGCACCTTACATCATAGAAAGAATTAAGGATGTAAATGAAGATGTGGCTATGAGATTATTTACTGCAGCACTGTTTAAAATAGCAAGAAATCATTCACAGGCATGGTTTGTCAACCCCTATACAAGATGATGGATACGTTTGCAACTGCAATATAAATCCTGATCCTGTACCCTAAGCCCTATACACCTGTTTTCCATTTACCTGAACAGTTGTGGTATATATATATATATATATATATTTTTTTTTTAGGAAGATTAGCCCTGAGCTAACACCTGCTGCCAATTCTCCTCTTTTTGCTGAGGAGGACTGGCCCTGAGCTAACATCTCTACTTTATATGTGGGACACCTGCCACAGCATGGCTTGATAAGCGGTGTGTAGGTCCATACCCGGGATCTGAACTGGTGAACCCTGGGCTGCCAAGCTGGAATGTGTGAACTTAACCACTGTGCTACTGGGCCAGCCCTGTGGTATATTTTTAATAGTTTAAATTATAATGAATTTTCTCATGAGAAAACACTTAAAACAGTAGGTATTTTTCAAGTATGTTGAAAGACACATTAGTTATTTTTTCTACACCACAATAAAATTAATATAAAATAAAGAGTTTACTGGAAAAAAATAGCAAGAAATTAAGAACAACCTAAATGTCCAAATATAGGAGATCATTAAATTATGTTACCTCCATATAGGGAACTACGATGCAGCCATTAAAAGTAACATGGGTACATATTATAATATACTGCTAAGTTAACAAAAAAAACAAACCCACAGGTCTAAAATAGTTTGAACAGTATGATTCAATTTTTGTTTAATAATATTACAGTAGCTACATCTGAGTAGTAAAGTAATAGGTAATTTTCTTTCCTTTTTTTTTTTCCTGGCATTATATTCATTGCACTAAAAAAAAAAGTAGAAAATATATTTCTCGAGTGATTAAAAAAGAAGGAGAAACTAGACTGTGGATTAATCCATTACTTTCACCAAAGCAAAGACTGGGCTCTGGGCTCCCTGGGTGGTGATAATGAAGAGCAGAGGGTAGCTACAGTCAGACGAGGGAGCTGGGATCATTCTGGGGAGCAGAGGTTAAGGAGAGCAATACCTCTTGCCATATATAGGGCATTACACCTTACAAAGCACAGCAGGGTGGCTAGGGCTAGGGCTGGGCCAGCATGAGGGTGGGGAGGTGCTCTCACCAATTCTCCAGTTGTTCCAATCCTCCGTGCATGGGGCCTCCAATGCAGGCCTTCTGCTGCTGGACTTTCCACTCCTCCAACTTGGGCAGCAGTAGCTCGACTAGGGTAGTTAATCGGCCCAGAAGTGCTTTGGAGTCATCCAGCACCTCCTGGGAAAGACACAAAGTGAGTGTGAACACCTCTCACCATCACCCTCCACCATCCAACTGGGGATGAAGAAACAAAGAAGTCAAGGCTAAGAGGCCAGGGCTCCCAGATCCCTCATTGTCCCCAGTTCCCTGCTGCCCACTCCCTGTGTCCTCTGCCTCCCACCTTTCTCCTTTTGTCCAGTTCATTGAGAGTTTCCTGTAGAAGCTGCTGCTGTCTGATCTGACGGGGGTCCGAAGAGGGCGTCTTCACTGGATGGCAGGGGCAGGGGTAAGACAAGTGCTCAGACAGGGCCCCTTCCCTTCCTGACCAGATCTCAGTCAGAGTCAGGATGGGGGATTTGGAAGGGAGAGGAAGGAAAATCAAGGAAGCATAGGAACCTCTGGGCCCTCACGTGAAGTCTGAATGGTCATACTTGAACCAGAAGCCCACTCAGTCTGCTAAGGCAGTTTGCCGTGCATCTCCTCCAACATTCACTACTGCCCCTCAGCCACCCCTCCGGATGACCTCCACGACATACACTGGCACTTCCACCTTTGCATTGCAGCGGGACTGGAGCCAGTGAGGTGTAGCCAAAGGTAATTACTGCTTACTGGGGCCCTTCCCTTCTGCTCTCTTCCACCCATACCTCCCAGCATCACCTGTCTTTCTCCCACCCCTCAATGTGCTTCCTACCTGAGGTATTATATCGGAAAAGGAAGACATCCTGCTGGTCTTTCAGTTGGCTGATAGATTTCACCAGCTTCTGTAGATGGGATGAGACCCAGATGAGGCTGCTTTCACGGGAGGAGGCAGGCTGAGCCCTGCCCATCCTGACTCTTGCCACATCAACCCACCTCCATCATAGCCCTTAATTCCAGGATCCGGGATTCAATCTCATGCTGCTGGCTCTCCACAGGTGCTTCAAGGGCTGGCTCTTCTTGCTCCTGAAATAAGAGGCTCTGAGCACATTTCAACTCTTGACCTTTCTTTCATCTCTGAAATCCAGGCCTGAAATTATCCCACAGGATGTGAGGGGATCTTGTTTGAGACGAATTTCCCGAGTCCTTTCCATGGTCCCTCTCTACTCCAGGAGTTTTCAACATCATCACCAAATTGTTCTTACCAACTGAGCCTTCTGAGCCTGGATCAGAATTCTTTTTTCTTCCAGAAGGAGATTAAAGATCATCTCAGCCAATTGGGTAGGGCCCTGGGGAAAGGCCTGTAAGTAGGAAAAGAGAAAGGATTGATTGAATTAAACTGCCTTCAATGAACTACCATCCCAGACCCTCCCCACCAGTGACCCCAGTACTTCCCCCTCCTTCAGGGCCCTTCCCCTTTTCACCACTGGTACCCCAAACCCTAGCCACTTCCTAACAGGGTCATCTAGACTCTGCCCTTCTCTCTGATAGCAATCCTTCAAGTCCAGACTCTGTCCTCCTTTCCCCAGGTCTGCCTCTGTCCCTCGCACCTCCAGGTCCTGTTCCATACCCTAAACTGTAGTGCTCTACACTCAGTTCCCATTCCTACTTTGTTATTACCAGTACCTGAATGTCCCGATAGAATTTTCGCAACTTGTGCCGTAGCAACAAGCACTCAGGGTCCTGGCTGCAGCGGCCACACTCAGAGGTCAGTTGGTCCAAGAAATGGAAGAATAGCATGTTAGCCTTGGAATCATCGTTGCCCAGTACAGCTTCTTTCCTGGGAACCGGGAATAACAAGGATTAGTATCTCTGCAGGTTGGCTACTGTGTTCAGGCCTTCCAACCCCTCCCAGCCCTTGGTGTCTCCAGGATCCTGGGGGCTCAGAAGAAAGAAACCACTTTCCTCATCCCCCACAACTCCCTGAAGGCCTCACCAGTTCTGGTCTTCAATCCAGACAGCCAAGTGCTGTCGAATGTCCATTGGCAGGAGGATATTTGAGTAGAGCTCGTACAGCTGATCCTGAAATGGGCTGTCGAGATTCTGTAGCATCTCCCATTGTGCCATTTGGGGTCTGAGTCTGAAGGATGCAGGTTCTCAATTGGAAATTTTGCTGGACTAAATCATCCACAGTCTCATGATTTTTTATCATTACAAATTAAAAATTTTTTAATTATACAGGTAAGAAAAAATACAAACAAAAATTAAAGTCTAGATTGACCCCACTCCCGATCTTGCTCCCTTCCCCTCCTCTCCAGAAGCAACCAATATTATCAGTTTGGTGCATATTCTTTCAGGGAGCACTATTTAAGAGCTCCAATATCTGAGCCCTTTTTATTTAATGGTAATTTTCAAACACATATCAAAGCAGAATGAATAGTACAAGGATCATCCATGTACCCATCATCCAGCTTAAACAAACATGATGATACTTCCACCATCTTTATTTCATCTATCTCCCCCAATGAATTTATTTTAAATTTATTTGTTTGTATTTGTATTGGTTTTTGCTGGAACATTTAAAGATCAGTGTGGGTTACAAGTATTTATTTCAGCATGATCCCTGCTGGCCCCAAAGCTTTATCAGGGGCTGAAACTTCCTTGGAGTTAAGGTACACTCTAGAAACTGCTCTCCATGTAGGAAGGAGGAGCTCCATTCTAGAAAATATTTATATACTCTGCAAGGAGTCGCTCAATCTCTAAGATTGTGACACTTTTATGATCTCTGTCAGTCTCTGATTCTTCAGGTGGATTATCAACTTTGGAGAGACCCAGAAATTTCACTCAAGACTGGTTTTTCCTTGTCACCAAGCTGGCTGGGCAGAGACTCTCTCTCCCTACCTTTCCCCACCCACTGCCATCTGTCAGTTGAGGAAATTAAAACACATTCTTGCTGCTGCCTGAGCCTAACAGAAAAGAATAAAGGCACACATCTGTGGTCTAAAAGAGGTCACATGATTTTATGACAAATCAAAGAAACATGTTTGAGGTGGAAGAGATTATTTTTATCAGTATGAATAATCACTGAGCTGCCTTTCTACCTGCGGGAGGTAGGAGGAGGAGAAGGAAGGGATCGGGCACCTTATTGTCCATTTTAATCCTTTTAGTAGTGCTTGACTTTTCTAACTATGTACGTGTATTGCTTTTTAAAAACAAATGACAAGGCCCCAGTTCTCAAGGAACTAATGGGCTGGTATTAAAAGAGCAAGGTGGCAAGTAAACCCTGAGGTTTAAATATGAAACAAACCCTGGTCTTCCCAAATGGATTGCAAACACTAAAGCTAAGGGCTGTAACACTTAAGTTTTTGACCACTTATCCCCCACTCTCTTAGGTATATATTTTGTGCTCAATAAGCTTTCATGAAATGAACTGCATTTTGTATGTGACCTTACGCAAATCGTTTCACCGTTCTGTACCTTACACTTTTTAACATAACAAGTAAGGATGATAAACCCTATCTATCTTTAGACATTGTTTTTTTTGTGCGGATCAAAATTAGCCCAGAAGTTAAAGCGCTGGCTAAGACACTGAATCTATGCAACAACGCCAGGTTCCAGGCTTTGGAGGCTGCCAGGGGAGTTTTGAGAGGGGGATGTTGGGAAGCTAGGGTGGACAGGATGGGGAGATCCAGGATGCAGCAGGCGACAGCTCTTATTTCAACCTGGGGACAGAGGGTGACCCTTCCGGAGCGCACCCTCCAGGGCCTGCTGCCCTTCCCAGAGAGGAACTCGCGCCCCCACCCGCACCCCCGCGCGCGCTCGCAGGGCCGTACCTGGTTAGGGTGTCCAGCCCGGCTCGCTCAGGAGGTTCTCGTCCAGGCTTCCGGTTCCCAGCAGGAGCTCCGGACTAGGACCTCCAGCCCCACCCCCGGCTTCGGTCCGCCCTCTGGCCTGCCCCTTGGAGCAGGCTTCAGTGAGCGGCCGACCCTCACCAGGCCGTGAGTTCATTGGCAGCCCTATAGCCCCTCCCCACCGCGCGGGGCGGGACAAGCGGAGCCGAAACCACGCCTCCAGCTCCAGCGATTGGTGAGAAAGCTCAAGTAAGCCCCGCCCCATATCTGCGGAGGGAGGAATCCTATTAACGGAATAGCCGGGGACTGCAACTGCTGATTTCCGAGAACTTGCACCACGGCTTCTGAATCGAGACTGGCTCGGGACCCTGGAGGCACTAAGGGAGGAAGAGGTGGGACCAGAATTTCGAGACTTTGGGATAGGAAGGGGAGGGCTGAAGTAATAAAAAAATAATAACTATTTACTGATGGTACCATGCGAAGCATTTTAGGTTCATTCCGTCGTTTTTAATTTTCACAAAACCCATTGAAGTGAAAATCATTATCCTCACTTTAGAAATTTAAAAAACTGAGCTTAGAGAAAGAAGTTATTAGTCAGTGATCATTGAGGTTCTAACAAGTGAAGCATAGATTCAAAACCAAATCCTCTGACTCCAAACCCCAAACTTTAAAATTCCTACATTTTCCAGCACTGCCTTCCTCCTTGATAACAAATCAGAGATTTGGATTTTTGAACAACCACATACAGCTTGTCAGAATATTAGATTTATTCACTCTGTGTTTACTACCTTCTTTTACATCCCAAGACTCGCATCCCAGAGTCTTAAACCACTGCTTGTTGTATGTACAGCCCACCCCCAGGAAGGAGTTGGAGTTACTACTTCTGACACCAAAGGGGTCATGGTAGTTGTTTCTTCCAGGTCACCCACACCTGAGGTGCCCCTCAAGCGCTCCTCGCTGGTCTCTGGCAAAGGAGTGTTTGCCTGTTTTTCATCGTAATACTGGATCAAGCGTTGAACTCCGGCCTTCACTGCAGGTTTCAGTGCAGCACTGATCGCTAGTCCTGTGGGCCCTCCTGACAGTCCAGCCATGGTTGTTAGAAGGTCATAACCCAGATCTATGACCCCATCTTGACCTCGTTCCTTGGCCTTGTCGGAGCAGTTCTGAGCAGCATAATACAAAGCTGTGCCCAGGTTGTAGAAGGTTCCAACTCCTGGCAACAGCTGAACTATATTGTGCACACTTTGCTCCTGCTCGTGTTCACAGTCCTTGTTGGGGAGGGAGCGCCGGGCCCTCTCTTGGCCTGGCTGCTCCCTGGCCAACAGCTGCAGAGCAGAGACCAGGGCATCCGCTGACACCGCCCTCCCTGTGCTTCTTCCTTTCTCCAGCCCTTGAAGATGTCTGATGAGGATCTGTGTAGCGTTTACACCGCCCTCGCGGACGAGCTGAAGCTGCAGGGCCCGTACATCAGCCTGGCAACCAGCTTCCTCCAAGGCGATCATCAGTGAGAGGCCTATGAGGAACTTGGGTAGAGGGGCCATGTGGGTGAAGCCAGGCAGGGACTTTGGGAGCAGGGTCTGGCAGGACAAGGGGTCTGAGGAAGATGGCCAGGATCCCGAGGCTGAGGGAAGGAGCCTCAGGACATTTGTCTGGTTTCCATGTGGAGCAGCATGAGCAGGGCCTAGCAGGAGGTAGCAAACGAGCAGCTCAACTGGTATCATGAGTCTGAGGCCACGCATATCTGGAACAGAGTGCCCTGGAGAGGGGAGAAACCAGAAACACACAAACCATGCCCCTAAGGCCTGTGGTCCAGGAGGAGCCCAGGACTCAGGGCACACCCCATCCATCACCTCCAGGCTTCTGTTCTTTTTAGATAAACGCCTAACAGTAAATGCAACCCGATTGTTTCCACTTGTCTTCCTCCATTTTCAGGTCATCAGAAACTTCCTCTGCCTTATTTCCACCCATTTATAGGGGGCCCCAAATTACCACACAGTCCAGGTGAGAAGTGAGACTGCCTCAATAGGCTTGGTAGTTCCTCGATCCTGCTCCTGAAGTTCTGCCCACTTCTCTGTCCCACAAAGAAAAATTAATTGCTTTCTCCTATGATCAGTAAGAGACGTAATCTCTGCAAATATTTGTCCACTTGTACTGGCTGCTCGAACCTTGTCCCCTTGCCACACATTCGACCTCAATACCTAAGTCCCTGTCCTTTCGCATTTCCTAGAGGTCCTTGCCACATTCCCACTCTAGCTTATAATAGGAGCCAGGAGACCCAGAATCAGAAGGGGTTAGATGCCTATGATTCTCTCTTATTTTATTTCTCTTTTCAGTTTAAAAATATTAGCAAGCTACAGCATTTGGTTGGGCATTTAGTACAGGGTAGATGAATGGGAAAAAGGTTAAAATGTCTCTCGTGCTTAGTACATATTATATGCACAGTATACGATAACTGAAAAAAAGACAAGAAAAAAGGGAAAATGGAAGAATAAACAGAGACTGAGAGCTACTAAGTGGAGAGGGGCAAGGCTAACACTAGTCACATGTGGGTTTTAGCACTGGGATGAGATAAAGAACATACATCTGTCCTAAGTAGCCTCCAGTGTTTCTAACTACTTATTGTGTCCCATCCTTGAACACAGTCCTGGGAAAAGAGACTTGTCGCCTAGGTGACATTGAATATCTGAAGTAAACCTGGACAAATTCCTGAATCAATTTCTTGTAAAGCACTTCAAAATAATCGTGGGACATTTGATAAATAATATTGTCATCATCCATAGACACTGAGAACCTCTCAACTTGACAGCAAAAGCTTTGAATTGTATCACCAGTGACATGGGAGATGGCTTCTCAGCAAACTCAATCACTATCTGCACTAAGCGGTAGACCAGCCACCCCAGTGGGTATGTTTGCCACCGTCAATACATCCCTCAGAGTGAGTAGCTGAGTGTTGGATTTATCCAAGCTCCCCTGCGGGTCCCCCCAGATCCCTCAGAATGACCTTAGTATTGCTGACACCTTCTTCCTCGATGTGCTTTTTACTCTCATGGATGAGGGTTTTGGTGGTGTCCTTTCCTCCCATCCTCACAAGCTCAAGTTGCAGAATGTGGGCCTCAGTTGGGCAGCCAGCCTCCTCCAGGACCACTTCCAGAGCCAAGGTGGATAGGTACTCAGGCAGAGGGGCTAAGGAGGGGCTGTGTGCAAGAGATCTTGGCAGGTCCTGGGGTCTGGGAGAGGGATCTGGTTGGAGAATGTGTTCAGAGGATGCCCAGTTTCTGTGAAAGAGGGCTGGAAGGTCAGCACCCCTTTCTGGGCATTTCTTGGAAAGGCAGCCACTGAGGACAAGACACAGCAAAGGAGTAGCACAGCCTGGCTCATGGTGGGTCAGCAGGAACAGGCCCGTTGGAAAGAAGCAGTGCTCAGGTTTGGAAGTGTGGAAAGGCTTGGGATGAAGCAACGCCAAGACTGGGCAGAGCTAGGAAGTGTCTTAGCCCTTGGAAACTTCAGTCACCCTGGACATACCTCACTCCCACTCTTAAACGCTGTGGGAGATCCTCAGTGTTTTGAGGAAGAAACAAAATGGTCCAATTATCTCCTTTGCTTTGGTATCTTCATGACCTGATGACTGTTTTGATTTCTTTTTTTTACCCCACCTTCTCCCTTACTCCAGGCAGAATCATGAGAAATCCAGAATGCCAATGACTTGCAAAACAGTGAAGGACATAGCATTTGCAAATATTTATGTGTCTCTTCCCACCTCAGACTTTGTCCTCCTCACCTTTGCCCCATACTGACAAATAGGCCTTTCTTTCTTCGGCCCTGTTGGTCTTGCCCCATATCCCTATTGTCCCTAGACCTATACATGAGATGAAGAGAAGTTCCTCTGTACCTTCTGAGGGGGAGAAGGGGGAAGGCAGAAAGGCTGATGATCTCTGGGAAGGGATCTTCCCCAGAGTTCTCCTTATTAAAACAGTTCTTCTAGGGCCAGCCCCGTGGCCCAGTGGTTAAGTTTGCGCGCTCCACTTTGGCGGCCCAGGGTTTCACCAGTTCAGATCCTGGGCACAGACATGTCACCAGTCATCAAGCCATGCTGAGGCGGCATCCCACATGCTACAACTAGAAGGACCCACAACTAAAAATATACAACTATGTACCAGGGGGCTTTGGGGAGAAAAAAGGAAAAAATAAAAAAATCTTAAAAAAAAAAAACAGTTCTTATTAAAAGAATACATTGGGTGGAGGTGCAGGGAAACTGGACAGATTGGAAGGTCAAACCAAATCAGAGCAACTTTTACTTTCTCACTTTTCTTTTCTTTTCTTTTTTTTTGTGAGGAAGATAGGCCCCGAGGTAACATCTGTTGCCAATCTTCCTCTTTTTGCTTGAGGAAGATTGTTGCTGAGCTAACATCTGTGCCAATCTTCCTCCATTTTGTGTGGGATGCTGCCACAGTGTGGCTTGACAAGTGGTGCTAGGTCTGTGCCCAGGATCCGAACATGTGAATCCCAGGCCGCTGAAGTGAAGCTCGCGAACTTAACCATGATGCCACTGGGCCAGCCCCAACTTCTTCTCACTTTTCCATTTCCAGTGCAAAACACAAATAAACGTTCATCAGCTGGATAGTATCTCTTCCAAATCTAACCAAAACTCCAGGAATTGGACTTCATTTGGGGTTTAGGGGTAACTCTAGTCCAAAAATTAGGGGAAGACAGTATCTGATGCCTTCTAAAACTGGTACAAATTCCTACATATCATTACAGCAAAAAGTTTCCTCGGTGCTATCACTCACCTCTGATAGACAGCCAAAGGGAACAGGCCAGAGAAAGGGGCCCAGAGTCCTTCTCTCTATTTCTTTCACCTCTCTCAGTTCCCAGCAGTGGCCCCTGAGAACTAAGAGCAAAGACAGAAGAAAGAAGAGGAGGAGGTCTGTAAGGATACACTATCAAAAAACTGGAAGAAGTGAGAGCTACATGCAAAGGGGTCCAACACTACCTGAAATTACTAGACCCTAAATCCTTGGGGAATCCCTAGGACTCTATGGTTTCTGTGTAACAATGTAGCAAAGGGTAAAATATTTAATCCTTTTCTCCTAAGACCTATCAAAGAGCAAGAATATCTACTCTTACCACTTTTTCAGCATTGTACACAAAGTCCTAACTAGTGTAATGAGGAAAGAATAAAAAATTAATGGCATAAAGCTAGAAAGGAAGAAGTAGAACTATATTAAAAAAACAACATGCTTGTTTTTGTAAAAAATCCTAAGGAGTCAAATTTTTTTTTTCTTTTAAGATTTTATTTTATTTTTTTTCCTTTTTCTCCCCAAAGCCCCCGGTACATAGTTGTGTGTTCTTAGTTGTGGGTTCTTCTAGTTGTGGCATGTGGGACACCGCCTCAGCGTGGCTTGATGAGCAGTGCCATGTCCGCATCCAGGATTTGAACTGACAAAACACTGGGCCACCTGCAGTGGAGCACGTGAACTTAATCACTTGGCCACGGGGCTGGTCCCTCAAATTTTTTTTTTTTAAAACTACAAGAACTAATAAGTGAATTTCAGAAGGTGACAGGATAAAGCGTTAATATAAACAAATAAATTATATTTCCGTATCCTAGGAGCACACATTAAAAAGTTAACTTAGAAAAGCAATTCCAGTTAAAATGGTGTTTAAAAAACACATAAAATTCCTAAAAGAAGGAAGAAGATAAGGATGCTCACTTTTGCCACTTTTATTCAACATTGTACTGCAGGTTCTAGACACGGTAATTAAGCAAGAAAATAAAATAAAAGGCATCCATATTAGAAATGAAGAAGTAAACGATCTCAATTTGCAGATAACATGCTCTTGTATATAGGAAATCTCAAAGAATCCACAAAAGATTATTAAAATAAATGAGCTCAGCAAGGTTGTAGAATACAAGATCACTATACAAAATCAATTATTTGTATACATTTGTAATGAATAATTTGAAAATTAAATTCAGAAAATAATTCCATTTACAATAGTATCAAAAAGAATCAAATACTTAGGAATAAATTTAACCAAAGTAGTACAAAACTTGTACACTAAAAACCACAAAGCATTGTCAAGAACATTAAAGAAGAACAAACTAAACCCAAAGCTAGCATAAGGAAGGAGATAATAAAGATTAGAGCAGAGATAAATAAAATAAAGAATAAAAAAGCAATAGATAAAATCAATGAATCCAAAACTGGTTCTTTAAAAAGATCAACAAAATTGACAAACCTGTAGCTACACTGATGAAAAAAAAAGGAAAGACTCAGATTACTAACATCAGAAAGGAAAGTGAGATGCACAGCAAAGGAAACCATCAACAAAATGAAAAGGCAACCTACCGAACAGGAGAAAACATTTGCAAATCATATATCTGATGAGGGTTAATATCCAAAATATATAAAGAACTCATATAGTCAATAGCAAAAACACAAACAACACAATTTAAAAATGGGCAGAGGATCTGAATAGACATTTTTCCAAAGAAGATATACAGATAGCCAACAGGTACATGAAAAAGTGCTCAACATCACTATTCATCACAGAAATGCAAATCAAAACCACAGTGAGATATCAGCTCATAACTGTTAGAATGGCCATTATCAAAAAAACAAGAAAGAATAAGTGTTGGCAGGATGTAGAGAAAAGAGAACCCTTATGCATTGTTGTTGGGAATGTAAATTAGTGACGCCACTATGGAAAACAGTGTGGAGGTTCATCAAAAAGTTAAAAATATAGCCAGCCCCAATGGCCTAGCAGTTAAAGTTCAGCACGCTCCGCTTCAGAGGCTCGAGTTCGCTTCTCAGGCATGGAACCACACCACTTGTCTGTCAGTAGCCATGCAGTGGCAGTGGCTCACATAGAAGAACCAGAAGAACTTACAACTTTACACAACTATGCACTGGGGCTTTGGTTGGAGGAAGGAAGAAAAAAGGAGGAAGACTGGCAGCAGATGTTAGTTTAGGGTGAATCTTCCCCTGAAAAAAAAGAAAAATTAAAAATAGAATTTCCATGCGATCCAGCAATTCCACTTCTGGGTAGTTATCCAAAGGAAAGAAAATTCTAACTGGAAAAGATATATGCATCCCCATGTTCATTGCAGTGTTATTTACAATAGCCAAGACACAGAAGCAAACTAGGTGTCCATCGGTGGATAAATGGATAAAGAAATTGTGGCACATACACACAATGGAATATTATTCAGCCGTAACAAGAATGAAATCTTGCCATTTGCAACAACATGGATGGACATTGAGGGCTTTATGCTAACTTGAATAAGTCAGACAGACAGATTACATGTAGAATCTTAAAAAAAAAAACCAAATTCATAGATACACAGAACAGGTTGATGGTTGCCAGAGGCAAGGGGTGGGGATGGATAAAATGGGTGTAGGGGGTCAAAAGGTACAAATTTCCAGTTATAAAATAAAAAAGCCCTGGGGAAGTAACATACATCATGGTGATTGTAGTTAATAATACTGTATTGTATATTTGAAAGTTGCTAAGAGAGCAAATCTTGAAAGTTCTCATCACAAGAAAAAAAATTTTGTAACAATGTGTAGGGATGGATGTTAACTAGACTTGTTGTGGTGATCATTTCACTATATACACAAATATCAAATCATTACGTTGTACACCTGAAACTAATATAATGTTATTTGTCAGTTATAACTCAATTTAAAAAGAAAAGGAAATGAAAGTGGGGACATTACTACTTATTTTACAGAAACAAAAAGGATTTTAAGAGGGTACTACCCCACCCAGACCTGCTGAATCAGATACTCTGAGGATGGGTTAAAACTTGTGTTTGAACAAGCCCTACAGGTGATTTTGATGTACACTCAAGTTTGACCATACCTATTACACTGTTAAAGGTGACAAAGCACAGGTGGCGCTGGGGCTGGGCTGAATGGATCCTGAAGATCTAAATGTGAACAAGGCAGGACCCATGCTATTTAGGAGCTTGCAGTTTAGTGGGAAGAGTACCAAATGTGCTATAATGCCATAGGATTGGTGCTATAGCAGTGGAATGAACAGAGGCCAGCTGCCAAATTTTCTCCAGAGGTTCAAAGAGTAACCAGGACAGCTTTTCAAAAGAGGTGACAACTGAGCTGACTCTTGAAGGTAGAGGTTCATCAGGAAGACAGGTGGGGTGTGTGTGTGTGGTTGGAGCCTTCCAGTAGAGGGACTGACATGATCAACTGATTAGGGGCATGAGAAAGCCTGCTTTTGGAGGATGGAAAGTGGTCCAAGATGAGGATGACTATGATGTAGGAGGTGTGTGTGTGGTGTGGCCATGACGCTGCAAAGCTTGGCCAAGGCCAGGCATGCCACTCAGAGGCCGTGCACTCTGTCCTGCAAACAGTGGGGAAGCAGCAAGTGGCTGGGACAGGGAAGTGATACAATCAACGTCATGTTTTAGAATGATAACTCAGCGGGCAGCATGGAAGATGGACGTAGAGGAGGAGGAGATTAGAGCGAGGAAGACTAGCAGGGCAGCTGCTGTGGAAGCCTTGGTCAGAGAGGTGACAAGGAACAATTTGGAGGCAGAATCTAGAGTAGTCAAATTCAGAGAAACAGAAAGTAGAAGGGTGGTTGCCATGGGCTGAGGGGAGGGAGAAAGGGGGAGCTATGGTTTAACGAGTATAAAGTTTCAGTTTTGCAGGATGATAAAGTTCTGGAAATGGGTTGCGCAACATTAATGCACTTAACCCTCCTGAACTGCACACTTAGAAATGGTTTTGATGGTAAATTTTACGTTACGTGTTTTACCATAATTTAAAAAAACTAACAAAAGGAAGTGAGAAAATTACTTCTTTAGTTATAAGAGGTTTTTTAGAATGAAGAAGAAAAAATTCTCAGATTGAGTGGACTCACAGGATAGCAGAAAATTGATGAAAAAAGACTCATACTTAATGTATTCGTCTGCCAGGGCTGCCATAACACAATACCACAGACTGGGTGGTTTAAACAACAGGAATTTGTTTCTTACAGTCTGGAGGCGAGAAGTCCAAGATCAAGGTGTTGGTTAGTCCTGAGACCTCTCTCCTTGGCTTGCAGATGGCTGCCTTCTTGCTATGCCCTCATATGGCCTTTCCTCTGTGCGTATGCACTCCTGGTGTCTCTTCCACTTCTTATAAGGACACCAGTCCCATTGGATTAGGATCCTACTCTTATGACCTCATTTAATCTTAGTTACCTCCTTAAAGACTGTCTCTCCAGATACAGTCACACTGGGGGTTAAGGCTTCAGCCTATTAATTTGGGAGGGGGCACAATTCAGTCCGTATCACCTAGAGACATTATCATGTAATACTGAGAATAAAAACTATGAATAATAATTTGAAACATGGAAGGAAAAAAAATGCAGCTCCTTAGTTGCACCATCCACATTTCAAGTGCTCAGTAAACACATGGGGCTAGCATCCACCATATTGGACAGCACAGATATATAGAACATTTTCATCAACCCCCCCAAATTCTGTAGGATAGCAGTGGTTTAAAAATTGTGGAAGAAGTCCTAAAACCCCTCAGATTGTGATTGACTCTATTTTAATACACCCCCAGGTCCCTCTTCCCCACCTTAATCAGAGGATCATCCTCATCCCGGCCATTTGGAATTTCAACAAGGACTGGTAAGATTTATGTCATCTCTGATTTTCAACATGTGGACTAGCATATCTATGAAAGACTGCTGAACTATGCAACGTTCTTGCTTTGAGGGCCATCTGATCTTTGGGAAATCTAAACAAACTGTATGAGCCAGTGCCTAACAGAATAAAGCAAGCATATATGTGATTTAAGGAGTCACATGATTTTATTATGAAGGGAAAAATCTTTTTTTTTTGGATGAGAAGATTCTCTTCACCAGCATGGATAATTGCAGGCTGACATAATCACAGTTGAATATTCCATTCCATATCTGAGGATTAGGACAAGAGAGTTGGTGATCATTTTTAATTGTTCAGTTTTTAAGTACCACCTACTTTATGGATATTGGACTAGACGTTTAGTTGGATTTTGAACACCACACATATAGTTTGTCAAGAACTAGTACATATTCCTTCTGTGCATAACCCCTTTATATAAAGCGCAAGACTCCTAGGAACAGTATCTAAGTCATGGCCCTTGAATAAGGCCCACAGTGAGGAGGGAGCTGAGTTCACTTCTTTAGAAGTCTTGCCCTTGAGGCTGTGGTTGTTGTTTGTCACCCCTGGGCGATTCACATCTATGATGCCTCCCGAGCCCTCCTCCATGACCTCAGACAGAGGGGTGTTTGCCTTTTTTTGTCACAGTAACACTGGATCAGCTGCTGAACCTCAGCCTTCACTGCAGGTTCAAGTGCAGAGCTCACTGGTGGCCCATGGGTCCCCCTGACAACCTTGGCATGATCATCAGAAGGCCATAGCCCAGGTCCATGGCCCCATCTCAGCCTCATTCCTTGGGTTTACTGGAGTAGTTCTGAGCAGCAGAGCACAAAGCGATGCCCGAGTTTGTAGTAGACTCCCACTCCTGGCAATAGCTGGACCACATTGTATATATGCTGCTCTTATTCCTGTCAACAGTCTGGGGTAGAGAAGGTACACCTTGCTTTCCCTGGATCAGGATGAACCCTGCCTAATTGTAGAACAGAGACCACAGCATCCCCTGGGAAGCCCATCCCTGTGCTGCTGTCCGTGTGGCACCTTGTACCTGCATGGCTTTCACATGCCCCATCCTATAAAGATGAAGCTGCAGGGTCTAGGAATCAGGCTGGGGGTCAGCCTGCTCCAGGGAAACCCTCAGTGACGAGTCTATCAGGATCCTTGGAAGAGGATAAAATGGGTGAGGCCAAGCAAGAACTTTGGGAGCACCATCTGGCAGAACCAAGAGTTTGCAGAGGGTGACCAGATCCTCAGAGATGAGGAAAAAGGCACCAATGGCTTTTTCTGGGCTCCACATGAAATGACAACCACAGGGTGCAGGAAGAAGCAGTGATGAAGCAGGTCATGATGTGTCTCAGGTGGTGCCTAGCCGAATCACACTATGCTAGAATGGAAGACAACACTCAAAACTGTTTCCCTTGGGCTGTGGTCTGAAGGAACCCAGGGCTCAGTTAGAGGACAACTCATCCATCAATTCCAAGTCTCTGTTCCTTTTAAGTTTGGGGCCAGGGAATGGGTCCTGACTGAAATAGGAAACCATCAAATGCTCTTGAGCAGAGCAATGACATGATCAGAACCGTATTTTAGAAAGAAATTTTGCAGGCAACATGGAAAATGAATTAAAGGGAAGAGGGAACTGGGGGAGAAACTTTAGAGGGCTAGGTATGTTAAGAATCTACGTCTGGGGCTGGCCCAGTGGCGCAGTGGTTAAGTTCACACGTTCCACTTCGGTGGCCCAGGGTTCACCGGTTTGGATTCTGGGTGCGGACATGGCACCGCTTGGCAGACCATGCTGTGGTAGGCGTCCCACATATAAAGTAGAGGAAGATGGGCACGGATGTTAGCTCAGGGCCAGTCTTCCTCAGCAAAAAGAGGAGGATTGGCAGCAGATGTTAGCTCAGGGCTAATCTTCCTCAAAAAAAAAAAAAAACAAGAACCTATGTCAGCAATGAGGAAACGTACTTTAGGGGTAGAACCAATGTAGTCTGTGGCTCATTCTCTTAAGCTCCTTCAGCAGCAGCAGCAGTTAAAACAACTTTATTTGACCTATGAACCTGGCTGGTGGAATTTAAGCGAGCAAGAATCATTTAGTTTCCTGGAATCCTAACCTCAGCCCCAAGAGCTCTCTCTCAGCCATCAGGAGCAGCTAGTAGCTGGATGGGGCAAAAAAGAACTCAGGAAGTGAGTGAAAGACTATTCGAAATAATGAGTATGGGGTTTTTTTTGGGGGTGATGAAAATGTTCTGGAATTTGACAGTGTGATGGTTGCACACCATTGTGCATACACCAAAAGTCACTGAACTGTACACTTTAAAATGGCTAAAATATGGGCCAGCCCCGTGGCCAAGTGGTTAAGTTCACGGGCTCCGCTCGGCAGCCCAGGGTTTCGCTGGTTCGGATCCTAGGCGCAGACATGGCACCGCTCATCAGGCCATGCTGAGGCAGTGTCCCACAGAGCAGAGCCAGATGGACCTACAGCTAGAATATACAACTATGTACTGGGGGGCTTTGAGGAGAAGAAGAAGAAGAAAGAAAAAAAGAAAGATTGACAACAGATGTTAGCTCAGGTGCCAATCTTAAAAAATAGAATAAAATAAAATAAAATAAAATGGCTAAAATGGTGAATTTTATCTAAAAAAAAAAAGACATTCAAAATCTGAAAGAATTATCACCAGCAGACCTGCACTATAACAAATGTTAATAGCAGTCTTTAGGCAGAAGGAAAATGACTTCCACTGGCAATACGGATGTATGCAAAGGAATGAAGAATACAAAAAATGATAATTATATGAGTAAATATACAGGTTTTTTTCCTTTAAGAGAGTATTGACTATTTAGGGGAAAATAATGTAGTATAAGTTTTACAATATACGTAGATGTAAAATGTATGACAACAATTGCACCAAGGCTGGGAGGGAGGAAAAGAGAAGTAGACTACGATAAGTTTCTTAGACTGTACATGAAGTTATGTAACATCACATGAAGGTATACCATGATAAGTTAAAGATGTACACTACAAACCTTAAAACAACACTAAAATGATAAAGCAATGAGTTATAGCTAATAAGCCAACAAAGGAGATAAGATGGAATCATAAAAAATACTCAAACCAAAAGTAGGAAGAAAAAGAAAGGGGAACAAAAAAGAGAGGGGACAAATAGAAAACAAATAGTATAAAGGAAGAAAGGAAAGGGACCTAAATGGAAGCAAGATTTCTATATTTTATTCAAACTGGTAAAATGATAGCACCAGTAGATTATGATAGGTTTTATATATATAATGTAATAGATAGAGCACCCCCACTAAAAAATTTATATGAAAAGATATACTTAAAAACTCTATAGACAGGGGCTGGCCGAGTGGTTAAGTTTGCGCGCTCCACTTCAGCAGCCCAGTTTCGGATCCTAGGGGCAGACATGACACCATTCGTTGGGCCGCCCTGAGGCGGTGTCCCACATGCTACAACTTAGAAGAACCCACAACTAAAATATACAACTAGAACAAAGCTGTGCCCAGTTTATAGTAGGGTCCCCCTCCTGGCAACAACTGGATCTTGTTATGCTCAGGCTGCTCCTGTCCTCAGTGGGGAGGACACACCCGGCTTTCCCTGAGTCTGACTGAATGTTGTCCAACACCTGCAGAACAGAGGTCAAGGTACCATGTGGCACTCGCCTCCCTGTTCTGCTGCCATTCCAGAGTCCTTGGGGCTGGTGGGTATGGGCCTATGTGGCTTTCACACATGCCAGCCTGTAGAGCTGCAGCTGCAGGGCCAGGCTTCAGTTTGGTAGTCAGCCTTCTCCAGGGCTTCCCTCAGTGACAAGCCTATTAGATCCTGGGTAGAGAGGCCATGTGGATGAAGCCAGGCAGGAACTTTAGGAGCCAGGTCTGGCAGAACCAGGAGTCTGCAGAGGGTGACTGGGACCAAGGACAAGAGAAAGGACATCAGGGCCTTTGTATGGGTTCCATACGAAATGGCAGCCATAAGGTACAACATGTAGCAATAAAGGATCTGACTATTGCTGAAGTGGGAGTTAGAAAACAAACTGTTCCAGGGGCCCGACCCGTGGCTGAGTGGTTGAGTTTGTGTGCTCCACTTTGGTGGCCCAGGGTTTTGCTGGTTTGGATCTTGGGGATGGACATGGCACTGCTCGTCAGGCCTGCTGAGGTGGCATCCCACATGCCACAACTAGAAGGACCCACAACTAAAATATACAACTATGTACTGGGGGGATTTGAGGAGAAAAAGAAGGAAAAAAAAAAAAGGAAGATTGGCAACAGTTGTTAGCTCAGGTACCAATCTTTAAAAAAAAAAAAAAAGAAAAGAAAAGAAACTGTTTCCTGTTTCATTCATCCATCACCTCCAGGCTTCTGTTCCTTTTAGGTTAGAGAGCATGAAATGGGAAATGGAACCCAACTGATCTCACTTGGCCTCTCCATTCCCAGGTCACCAGGGACTTCCTCCACTTCACTTTCTTCTAAATATGAGAGCCCCAAATCACCACTTAGTGAGATGTGAGCCTTCCCAGCAGGCTGTTCCACTGCCAGTACTGTCTCATGGGAGGGGAACAAAGGGAGTGGCGGCTTGTCTCTATGATCAGTAAGGGGCATGACTGTGGCAAACAATTACATGTTTGTACTTGGGCATTCTGCTCAGATCTCCCTTGAAGAGAACATGCACTGAAATGTCTGTTCAACCGACAGCCTTAGGATTCCACTCTTTAGGATCTTCTGCAGTGTCCACACCAACATCACTCTTTCCAGGTTGCTCTGAGCCAATGACTGGTGGAGAGTGCTAGGGCCAGCTCGCGTCTGCAGATGTGGGACTCTTCAATCAGGTAATTTTTGCTTGGGGCTCTGAATCAGCCTGGCCAAGGTTTTCTGAGAGCACTGCAGTTTTTCCCTTTTTCCTTTCATAGGTGTCTGACCATCATAATGGTCTATAGGCGCTCCCAATTCACACCTGTTCCACCTCTCCTTTATCCTTCAAAGGCATTTCCCCCAATAAATCTCTTGCATTTATAAATCCACTTAGGTCTCTTTTTCCTGGAGGACCTGAACAGACACATGTACTGACCAATCAGAGCTTGTCCAGTTATCAGACACTCTCCAATAGCATGAGATTTTTTTCTTTCAACAATATCTACCCCTCCCACATCCCCACCCGAGTTCAGACAGAGACCCAGGGAGACCTAGAGTGAGGAGAAATCTGTTGGCTGTGACTCAAATATGTAAAAATAGCTTTTTACTGTTTTTCTCATTTAAAAATTTTTGTACAGGGTAAATAAATGGCACAGGACAGCAATACTTCTTGTACCTAATCACAGTAAATGGTCTGTATGTAATAAAAGAAACTGGCAGAAGAAATTGAGACTGGAAGTTTCAAAGAGGACTGGATGATCAGGACTCCTTTCAGGGCATGTCTTGGAAACACGGCCACAGGGGACAGCAAGAGAGCAAAGGAGCAGCACAGCCCAGCTCACGATGAGTCAGCAGGAAGAACCCTGCTGGAAAGCAGCAGTGCTCAGGTGACGTCAGCATCATGGCAGCGAGAGTTGTTCCCTTTGTCTCTCCTCTTTAAGTTGCAACCATAGGACATCCATAGCCCAACAAATTATCCTCTGCACAGTACACCAGGATGCCTGAGAGATCCATACATCTATATATCCGAAGCGGGGTGGACTGGACCTAGTGGAGGCGGTGGAAGCAGGGGAGCAGCAGTGTGGCTCCTGGACCAGAGGCATCAGGAACCAAGGCAGCACTTGTGACCAGATGTTCTAGGAACTGCTGAGGTTTCTGTGACCAGAGGCTCCAGGAACCACTGTAGTGCCCGCGACTAGAGGCTCTAGGATCTATGGCAGCACCAGTGACCAAAGACTCCAGGAACCACAGCAGGGCCCATGACCCAGCCTCCTCCACCTCTCCTGGCAGTGGTGGCAGAGTCTGTGATTCTGACCCTCCCAGCAGCAGAGGCAGCATCCAAGACCCCAGTGCCTGTGACAGCAAAGGTGGTACCTGCGACCTGAGGCTCCAGGAACAAGAGCGCCCATGACTGGAAGCTCCAGGAACTGTGGCAGTGCCCACAACCCAGGTACCCACTCCCCTGTGGAGGCAGCAGTGGCACCTGTGACCCCAGCTTATGTGGCAGCAGAGGCAACACCCACGAACCTGATGCCCCTGCAGCAGCGGTGCCAACACCCCCAGAAAACCCAGTAGCAGAAGCAGCACCCGAGGCCACAGGGAACGAGGCAGAAGCAGCAGCAGAACCAGCAACCTCAGGCCCCCCCAGCCACAGTGGCACCAGCAATCCTGACCTGCCACCCACAGTGGCACCGGCAATCTGACCCCCCAGCCACAGTGGCAGCACCTGTGATTCTGACAACCCCAGATGCAGCGGAGGGACCCTGGGTCTCACCATCAGCCCTCGCCCCCAACCCCGTAGTGGTGGTGAGGCCTGCAACCCAGGCAACCCTGGAAGCAGCAGAGATGCTCACCATCCAGGTGACTGTGGTGACGACACCTGTGACCACAGTAACATCAGCAGCAACAAGGCACCAGAATCACTGGAGGCACAAGCAGTGACAATGAGGGCACTGACACCACCTCTGGCAGAGACAGTGGAGGCTGGAAAGTACTGGCTCTCAAATAAAACCAGAGACAGCTCAGGTAAGAGAAACCAAAAACTTGTGCTATAGAGTCAACTACTGGAAAACAAAAGAAAGGCCTCTAATTACCAAGCTGCTGAATCATTACAATCAAAGTAAACAAAGTCTTACCTAAATAAGAAAGGGGTTCACTACCACAAATGCACCAGCACAGGAACAACTCATCAATCACCCAAGAACCTGGGTGAAAAACTACTGTAACACCGTATCACCAAAAGAAAATGACAACTCTCTAGAAACCAAACTTAGAGTCACAGAAGACTGTGATCTAACTGATAGAGAATTCAAAAGAGCTGTCATGAAGAAACTCAACAAGCTACAAGAAAACTCAGAAAGACAGTTCAAGGAACTCAGGAATAAATTAATGAATAGAAGGATTACTTTCCCAAAGTTATGGAAACTCTAAAAAAGAACCAAAAAAGAAACAGAAAATCTGACTTGATTAACCACTAGTAAGGACATTGAAACAGTAATCAAAAGCTTCCCAAAAAACAAAAGTCCAGGACCAGATGGTTTCACTGGTGAATTCTAGCAAACATCCAAAGAAGATTTAATACCTATCCTTCTCAAACTCTTCCAAAAATTTGAAGAGGAGGGAATGCTTCCTAATTCAATTTATAAGGGCAACATTACCCTGACACCAAAACCAGACAGGGACAACACACATACAAGAAACTACAGGCCAATATCCCTGATGAACATAGACGCAAAAATTCTCAACAAAATATTAGCAAATTGCATACAATACATTAAAAGGATCATAGACAATGATCAAGTGGGATTTATTCCAGGGATGCAAGGATGGTTCAACACCAGCCAATCAATCAATGTGATACACTATAGTTATCATAGTTAATGTAGTAGCAAAGAATACATGTAGTTAATGTATTAACAAAGAATAAAAATCATACAATCATCTCAATAGATGCAGAAAAAGCATGTGACAAGATTGGACATCCATTTATGATAAAAACTCTCAATAAGATAGGCACAGAAGGAAAGTACTTCAACATAACAAAGGCTATATGTGACAAAGCCACAGTTACCATCATACTCAGTGCTGAAAAACTGAAAACTTCCTCTAAGATCAGGAACAAGACATGATGACCCTCTCTTCCCACTTTATTCAACAGCACTTTTATTCAACTAGCCAGAGCAATCAGGCAAGAAAAAGAAATAAAAGGCATCCAAACTGGAAAGGAGGAAGTAAAGCTGCCACTATTTGCGGATGACATGATTTTATATAGAAAACCCTAAAGACTCTACTAAAAAACAATTAGTAATAATAAACGAAGGTAGCAAAGCTACAGGGTAGAAAATCAGTTTTTCTTTCTTTCTTTTTTTTTTTTTGAGGAAGATTAGCCCTGAGCTAACATCTGCTGCCAATCCTCCTCTTTTTGATGAGGAAGCCTGGCCCTGAGTTAACATCCATCCCCATCTTCCTCTACTTTATACATGGGACGCCTGCCACAGCATGCCTTGACAAGTGGTGCCGTGTCTGCACCCGGGATCTGAACCGGCGAACCCTGGGCCGCCGAGAAGTGGAACATGCGAACTTAACTGCTGCACCACTGGCTGGCCCTGAAAATCAATTTTCTTTACTGTAGTTTCTACACACTAACAATGAACTATCAGAAAGAGAAATTAAGAAAACAATCCCATTTACAATCACAACAAAAAGAATAAAACAACTAGGGATAAATTTAACCAAGGTGGTAAAAGACCTATACGTTGAAAACCATAAGACATTACTGAAAGAAACTGAAGATATAAAGAAATGGAAAAATATTCCATGCTCATGGATTGGAAGAATTAACATTGTTAAAACGCCCATATTACATAAAACAATCTACAGATTCAAGACAATCACTATCAAAACCCAATGGCATTTTTCACAGAAATAGAACAAAGAATCCTAAAATTTGGGGGCCGGCCCTGTGGTCGAGTGGTTAAGTTTGCGCACTCCGCTTCAGTGGCCCAGGGTTTCACCAGTTCAGATCCTGGGCGCGGACATAGCACCGCTCATCAAGCCATGCTGAGGCGGCGTCCCACAAGCCACAACTAGAAGGACCCACAACTAAAAATACACAACTATGTACCGGAGAGCTTTGGGGAGAAAAAGGAAAAATAAAATCTTTAAAAAAAAAAAAAAGAAAAAGAATCCTAAAATTTGTATGAAACCACAAAAGACCTTTAATAGCCAAAGCAATCCAGAGAAAAAAGAACAAAGCTGGGGATACCACATTTCCTGACCCCAAACTATACTAAAAAGCTACAGTAACCAAAACAGTATGGTATCAGCAGAAAAACAGACACACAAATCAATGGAACACACTTAAGAGCCCAAAAATAACCCCACACATCTACAGACAGCTAATTTTCAATAAAGGAGCCAAGAACATACAATAGTGAAAGGAAAGTCTCTTCGATAAAATGGTAATGGGAAAACTGGACAGCCACATGCAAGAGTGAAACTAGACCACTGTCTTACACCATACACAAACATTAACTCAAAATGGATTAAAGACTTGAAGGTAAGACCTGAAAACCATAAAACTCCTAGAAGAAAACATAGGCAATACACTCTTTGACATCAATCTTAAAGATATCTTTTTGGATATGCCTCCTTAGGCAAGGGAAACAAAAGCAAAAATAAACAAATGGAACTACACCAAACTAAAAAGCTTCTACACAGCAAAGGAAACCATGGGAGAAGATGGTTTGTAAATCATATATCTGATGGAGGTTAATATCCAGAATATATAAAGAATTCATACAACTCAACAACAAGAAAACAATCTGATTTAAAAATGGGTAGAGGATCTGAATAAACATTTTTCCACAGAAGACATACCAATGGCCAACAGGCTAATGAAAAGATGTTCAGCATCACTAAGGGAAATGCAAACTAAACCACAAGAGATATCACCTCATGCCTGTTATCAAAAGGCTATTATCAAAAAGACAAGACATAACAAGTGTTGGAGAAGATGTGGAGAAAAGGGAACCCTCGTACATTGTTGGTGGGAATATAAATTGGCGTAGCCACTATGGAAAACAGTATGGAGATTCCTAAAAAAATTAGGCGTAGAAGTGGATCCAGCTATTCCACTTCTGAGCATTTATCTAAAGAATACAAAAACACTAATTCAAAAAGATAAATGCACCCCTATGTTCATTGTACCATTTCACAATAGCTGAGATATGGAAACAATCTAAGTGTCCATTGACAAATAAATGGATAAAGATATGGCATGTACACACATACACAATGGCATACTACTCAGCCATACAAAAAGATAAAATCTTGCCATTTGTGACAACATGGATGGACCCTGAGGGTATTATGCTAAATGAAATAAGTCTGACGGAGAAAGACAAACACCATATAATTTCACTCATATGTGGAATATAAAAACAAAACAAACGAACAAACAAAACAAACTCATAGAAACAGACAACAGATTGGTAGTTACCAGAGGGGACGGGGGCAGGGGGCAGGCAAAATGGGTAAATGGGGTCAACTGTGTGGTGACGGATGGAAACTACACTTCTGGTGGTTAAGTATGCTGTAGTGTATACAGATGTTGAAATATAATGTTGGGCATCTGAAGCTTACATAATATTATAAAACCAATGTTACCTCAATTAAAAAAAAAAAGCAGTGCTCAGGTTGGGGAGTGGGGAAAGGCTACAGACGAAGAAACACCAAGACTGGTCAGAGCCAGGAGGTGTCTTAGCCCTTGGAAACTTCACTCACTCTGGATATAGCTTCACATCTACCTTACGAGGCCGTGGGAGGAAAAAAAATGAAGTCAGAGACATAAGACAGTCCAAACACATCCTTTACCTCGGGCTCTCCCTGATCTGAATGGCTGTTTTTTGAATCTCACTTTCACTCTCCCTCAGCTGGAAACACAAGGGAGCCGGAAAGCTGATGGTTTCCAAGAAAACGGAGGGACAATATTTATCCATCTCTTTCTTGCCCAGACTTGTCCTCCCCTCTGTCCCATGCTGACAAACTGGCTTTTTTCTCCCTTTGTGGCTCCTGCTTCTTCCTGCTGCATACTCTTGTCACCCTAAAGATTTATCCTAGACAAAGGATCTTGAGGGGCGAATGTTTTTCTGTCTTCTATAAGGAAAGCAAGAGAAAAAGGAAGGCTGATGGTCTCTTTTAACCCTAAAAGTTCTTCTTTCAAGAACGTAGCAGGTAGAAGGCTGAGGTATGTAGAGAGACAGCAAGAAAGATCAACACTGGTGACTTGTAATTTTACATGTTTAATTCAACACCAAATACATTCCTCATCTGGAGAGTATTGCATCCCAACCCTACCTCAACTGCAGGAATTGGGCTCAATCTGGTGTCTAGGGGGTGATCACAGGAAAGAAAATGAGGATGGGAGCATCTGGTGCCTTTTAAAAATGGTGCAACACCCCCATGCATCATGCCATGAAGCTCCTCATCTGATACTGTGACCCAACTCCATCAGAAAGCCAAAAAGAACAGACCAGTAAGAGGGGTTCAAAGTGCCTTCTATATTTCACTCACTCCTCTCATTTGCTAAGGCATGCGAATAAACCAAAGAAATGGTTCCTAGAAGAAGAGGAGTAAGTCACCAGAGAGCTACTGAGGCATACTGCTAAAACTGGGAGAAGCAAGAAGCGACTGTAGAGGAGTCCAACACTGTTGCCTGAACTTCCTGGACCCCAAATCCATGGGGAGGCCCAGGACTCTGCGGCTTCTGTCCAGTTAAGAGGATTTTCTGGGTCCTGTGTGAAACCTCCCTACTCTGATTTAAACTCATAACCTAAAAACATGTCTGTCTCTACCCCCAGGCTTCCGGCTCTTCAGTCATTCTCATCTTCATCCTCAATCTGAAACCGTTTCTTCTTTTGGATTCTTGGAGCTCCCAACTCTGGTGCTATGGGAATGACGGGGGGAGAAGAGAGAGAATATCTAAATATGTTAAGCGGGAAGGACGGTGGGAGCCTTTATCTTCAGGATCAACAAGAAGAGTGCTAGAGGTTAGAAGAAATGGCAGGTCTCATCAGGCTCCCTACCTTTGCTCCTGCTCTCCTCTTCTTCCTGTTCCTCATCGCTGTCCAGCAGCTGTCGCTTCTTGCGTGCCACTTTCAGCTGCTCTTTCTCACCAGGAGTCTCTTCCTCTGAAATGACCATAAGAGGCATAAATTAGGGAAACGGGCCCTCATATTCCCAAAACACTCTATCAGCCCTCTAGATCAACATGGCTGGCACACAGTAAATACTCAATAGATAACCACTCCTGCCATTACCCTCTGGGGACACCAGGCCTGCTTTCTTTTTTCGGGCTAACAGGAGGGCCCTCAGGGCTTGTGCTCGATGTTCCTTGTGGTGCTCCTCCTCAGCCCCTTGCTCTCCAGGGACTTCAGGTTCTATCCCTGGCTGCAGCTTTTCCTCTTCCTCTGGTTGACTCAAAGAAGCTGCCATCCTCCGGAGCTGGGTGGGACTCAGCTTGGCGGGAATTCGCCAGAAGGTTTCCTACAGGGGCAAAGAAGTTGAAAATGAGAGTAATGGGAAAGGGCTAGCCTCACGTTCACCAGAGTTTGATATTATTTATTGAATAAATATGAATGAGTTGGTGAATATCCACAAGGGTTGTGAAATCTACTTACTGCTTACTCATCCAACATATATTCCTAATGGCTAGCACAGTGCCTGCTACAGTAAGAGGTTCCTTGTAAATACAGTTGCTAATTAAATAAACTAATGGATCCTGGGGATCTAAAGGTGAATCAGATATGATCTCTGCTCTCAAAGAACTCATAGTCCAGTGGGAGAACCACTGTGCTGTAACGCCAGAGGACTGGGGCAATATCAAGGGAATGAACAAGTCCCAGTTGCCAACGTAGTTACTTTTGCTTAGGGGATGAAAGAGTGGTAGGGACTGCTTCTCTGAGGAGGTGACAACTGAACTGACTCCTGAAGACTGGGTGGAGGTTCATCAGGAAGATGGGTGATGTGTGTGCATGGAGCCTTCCAGTAGAGGGACTGGCATGGCCAACTGTTTGGAGGTGTGAAAAGGTCTACTGTGCGGAGGATGGAGAGCAGTACCAGATGCCTACAGTGTAAGGGCGGTGTGTGCTGGTGTGGCCATGAGGCTGCAAAGGTTGGCCAGGGGCCAGGCATGCCACTCGGAGGCTGTGGACTCTGTCCTACAAACAGTGGGGAACCACCAAGTGCCCTGGACAGGGGAGTGATGTAATCAACACTGTTTTAGAAAGGACACTCAGGGGGCAGTGTGGAAGATGGATGTAGGGGAAGGGGAGACGGGAGAGAGGAGGACCAGCAGGACGTCTGCCGCAGGAGTGTTGGTCAGAGGTGACAGGAAATGAGGACAGAGAGGGCAACTGCAATGAGGAGGAGGAGACGTGTTTTGAAACAGCACCAACATGCCCCAGCTGACACTGTAACTGGTGTTTTTATTTACCTGCCCAGAGGCAGGAGGCCGGACGCCTAGCTTGCGCAATAGCTGCTGAAACTGCTCATTTTCCATTGCTTCTTCATTTTCTTCTGTCAGCGGCACCAATGGAACTGCCTGGGAGCAGCCTAGGACAGGTTTAATAGCCATATGGTGAAGAAAGAGCTGGTCCTTATCCCACAACCAGGTCTCCAGCAGCCTCCAGTGCCCCAGTCCTCCGGAAACTATCATTTTTCCACTCACCATCCTCTTTCCGATCATCTGCTACTCGAATCAGGCAGTTCTGGAGCCACAGGAGCGGAGTGGAAAAGCCTAAGGGAAGGAGGGAAACTTATGATTGTCCCACGTGCCCAACTCTTCCACCTGAGACATCTCCGCCAGCCCACACGCTCACCTTCCTGATGCAGGCTTTGCCCAAGGTTTGCAGTTGAAAGGACGGAGCTTCCCTGGGCTTGTTCTGTTTCTGAGCCCTCCTCTCTCTCTTCATCCTCTTCACTCTCTTCCTCTGGCAGGTTTTCCTCTTCTTCCAGATCTTCCTGGCAAAAATCCTTTAGGGACTTCTCTCCATCAGGCTAAAATTCATTGGGGTGGGAAATAAAAGAGTAGGCAACATGAGGAACTGAGTGGAGTCCTCCGGCTCCTGACCGCCCCACTGGGGGGACCTCATCAGAACAGCCTGAAGCAGGAAGAACGCTGGGTGGCCTACTTCTAAGGAGGACTTCCAGAGGAGGGGCCCATACTGGCAGAGCCAGGATAAGATTATTACCAAGCTCGAGGGTGCCAACTTCTTCCGGCGCTTCTTGTATAGCTCCCGCCGTTCGGCCACCAGCCCCAGAGCCAGCAGTTTATCCACTATTCGGGCCCGTGAGCGTTTGGCTGTGATATTCTTCATGATATGACCCAGGACATCTATAGAGAAGCAAAGTGTGAATACCCATGAGCAGTGGGGGAAAGGCATTCGTAAAGGAAATCAGAGGTCTTTGGAAAGAGGCCAGCTCAATTCACTCAAAAATGACACCACAAATATGGTCAGTGGACAGAAGGGATGGGATATGCCTTCCTTGGGAGCAGGAGGTGGGGGGAAAAGAAATGGACAGCTTGGCTCTCATCTCAGATTCCCTGAGCCTCCACCTCACTTACCATCTGAGTCCTGGAACTCCTCAAAGAGCCGCCGCAGCTCCAGCTCCTGATCTTCTGTCCACAGTACGATATGGGTTCCTTTCCTGTTTAGGGAGGTGTCAGTGGAAGAGGGGGCCCAGGGAGTGAACAGAGGGTCCTCCGTCTCGGCTCCCTCCAGAGCATGTGCCTCTCTACCTTTGGAAGTCCTTGACACTGTCAGCCAGTCCCAGCCGTACCAGATGGTGGATGATCTGCTTGCGTGTCCGAGGGGCAGTATTCAGGTGTGCCAAGATGGCATCCACCACATCCTGACCTGAGGTGGAGGAGCGGCGAGGCAGTAAAGAGAGGTCCCAGAGCTCAGGCTGCCCTCCTCATCAACTCTGTTGATCTCAAGGCCTCATACCTTCCACATCCTTATGGGCGAGGTACAGTTCCTGAAGCTGGGCCTCCTCTTCTGGGCTCCACACAGGGGGTCTGCGACTAGAAGATCTAAATGCGGAAAGGGAAAGAGGAGCATGTAGGTTGTTGGCCCAAAAAGAGGAGACCAAAGGCCCTCTCCGGTCAGTTCTAAAAGGAACGAGGATGATGTAGGTACCTCAAAGGAACCGGCTAGGAGAGGCCTAAGGTGTGCTTCCTTCCCCCACTCTCCTTCTACTTAAGAACCCAAAAGTCAGACTAAGAGGTTTTCTAGGTTGGGCCTATGGAACCTGACACTGCAGAGTCTGAGAGTATTACAGAAAAAAGAGAGAAGTATGAAAGGAGAGGAGCTGAGACACTAAGGGAAAGAGGACAAATTTCTATGAATCCATATGGTTTCCCAGCACATTTTGGGACAGGGCACATACAGACTCTCCCTTGGGGGCCCACCCCACTCCCAACTGACCCCCCCGTGAAGGCTGGTGAAAGAGAAAGAAACTAGGGCAGACAGGAGACAGGCTCTAGTCCCAGGTCCTCTTGGGTGACCTTAGGTAAAGCATTTTTTTTTTTTTTTTTTTTTTTTATTAATGTTATGATGGATTACAAGCTTGTGAAATTTCAGTTGTACATTTTTGTTAGTCATGTTGTGGGTACACCACTTCCCCCTCCGTACCCTCCCCCCACCCCCCCTTTTCCCTGGTAACCTAGGTAAAGCATTTTACCTTTGGGGCTTGTTTTCTCACCCGTGGAAGGGAAAGAAAGGTTAGACTAACTGATCTGCAAGCTCTTGCAGCTTTGACACTCTGTGACTGTCACTCACCCCTATGGCCCGCCCTTCCCCATCATCAAGCTCACCCGCCATCCAGGGAGCCATAGCCCTCAGTCATCTCTCGAACCACAGCTGTGTTCTTCCAGAACAGCAGCTCTACAAAGGCTTTTTGGTTGACTGCAGCCAATGCAAAGAACTTGCCCAGGATGTATTTGGCAAAAGTCACTAGTTCCTGTGGGAGAGGGAGGCTGCTGTGAGGCCGCTGGCCTAAATGTATTCATAAACCTGGCCCCCTACGTATTTCCTCACACCTGTTCCCAGCTGTGCCCTCCTCGCTCAGTCGCTCTTCCATCCTTCCCCATGCAGTCCCCCAATTTGCCTGTCCCCTTCCTCACCGTTCTCTCATCTCTCAGCCCTGACATCACTCAGTGCCCTTCATCTCCTGAAGACTATCCTTTTACCCCAGGACTCCCCCACACCTCAGGACCCCAGTCCTTGGTGTCTCCTCACTTTGTAGGCCCCAGAGGCAGGGTCACTAAGCAGACGATTGAAGAGGCAGAAGAGTGAGAGCTGGAAGAGCAGGGCTTCCATTTTGAGGTCATGGGCCAGCCGGTGCAGCATCTTGACAACGCAGTGGTTGGTGTGGGCGCTGTTCTGCTGGTAGTTCCGCAGCAGCAGCACATAGGCTCGGATGACGGTTGAGCTTGCAAAGCTGCCCCCAACAGAGAGGGAGGGAGAGGATGTCAGCACAAGAAAGTCACTGCTCATCCTCACAGCCCCACAACGTACACTCTGGGACCAACTCAGTCCTCACGGCCCGCACCGTTTCAGGTAGTCCAGGAAATTAAATTCTTTCTCTGACACCTGGACCATTTCCAACTCTTCCTCTTCCTCCTCTTCTTCTTCCTCTTCTTCCTCTGCCCCGCATTCCTCTGGCCCCTGCTGCCCTATAGAAAGAGTGAGGGTTACTCGGTGTCTGGGAGGCTGGTAGCAGAGAAGAGCTGGAAGGACAGAGATGCAAAGGAGATGGAGACTCACGGGGAAGTGGGGCACAGAGGATTTGTCTCAGCAGCTGGATCTCTTCCTCTGG
Source organism: Equus quagga (assembly GCF_021613505.1). Classification (NCBI taxonomy): domain Eukaryota; kingdom Metazoa; phylum Chordata; class Mammalia; order Perissodactyla; family Equidae; genus Equus; species Equus quagga. The sequence goes on along the minus strand of NC_060267.1, from coordinate 11,845,407 downwards.
GGAAATGTCCTGAGAGCCAAATACATCTCCTTCTGGCCACACCTCCCTGGAGCACAGAGAGAAAAAGGCTTTAACCAGAGAAAATGTGAGTTATAATTTGAAGTGGGAAAAGGAATTTAGACATTTCATTTGTCAACTGAAAAGTGAATGCAAACTGTTACCTCAGAGATGAAACAAAGACTCTAGGAAAATGTTCCCTCATAAGCCACATTGCAATGAAAATCATACAAGAACAAAATGGAAAAATCTAAATAGACATTTGGTTGAATAAATGTACATAGTTATACATGGTGTTTTAAATCCATTAACTAGTAAAGAAATACATCTGATGAGAAATGATGCTGACAATATATCGAGAAGTGAAATAACACTATAAGTCAGTATGTGCAATATTTCGTTTTTGTAAAAGGGTGTATATGACATGTCTATATATAACACAGAGGGGAAAAAAATCTGGACGATAACTCATCAAAAAGTTAATAATGGCTGTCTTTGACTCATAGAATTATCCTTATTTTTCTCTCCAATTAATTGTGCTTTTTGATATTTCTCAAAAATAAAACAAAAACAAACAACAAAACACCAATACACCAATCAAAACTCCCCAGAACTCAGTACACAGTACAGAGCCCCGGCACTCCTGGTGGGACTTCTCTCTCTTGAAGATCAAGAACCCTGAATCACAGTGAAAGCTCCTCCAGCCCCCAAAGGCCTAGAAGCTGGATCCAAGAGGATGGGTGGGCAGGGTTCTTACCGGGCAGACCTAAGGAGTGTCAGGGCCTGTGGGGCTTGGCCACCCAGGAGACAGTCTTGGATCCGCACCATGGCTTCTGCCCGCTGCTCTTCCACTGGCACCTCTGAGGCCGCATCAAAGGGAACCATGGAGTCCAAACTGAGCTCAGGATCCTAGAGAGGGATTAAGGCTATGGGAACAGAGAGGAGGGAAACCCAGACAGCCTACCCAGAGCACTACCCTCGAGAAAGATAGGGTTTCTGCAACTACCTACCTGGGCACAGCATTGTAGCTGCTCAGCCAGGGAAGGCCACACAGCCTCCAGTTCCTCTGGGCTAGAGGGGACATTACCAGAAGCAACGGGCTGGTCTAGGACCTTCTTTTTCTTCTTTCTCTTCTTTCGTTTATTCTATAGAGAAAGAACTGTTAGGATAGCAGGAGAGCTAAGGAGGCCTTTCTCCTACCAATGTCTTCTCTATTAATTAATTAATTAGATGTCTGAGTTAATTAAACAGTCACAGAGTGACCACGATGTGCTACTCCCAAGCAATGAGGAAACAACAGTGAACAGCATATTTCCTTGCCATTGAGGAGCTTGTTGTCTAGTGGGGGAGACAGGTAAGTAGACAGGTAAATTACAGCAGGGCTAAGATCTAGAATATAGCTAAGCATAAAATGCCATGGCAAAACATAGGAACAGCACTTAACTCATTTCTTGGGGTCAGAGATTTCCCCAAAGCAGTGATATCTTAAGCAGAAGTCTATAGAATGAACACATTTGCTACAAGGTGAAGAAATTCTACAGGAAAATGCAAAGCACTATGTAAATGTAACCTATAATTTTCCTCCTGAAAAGCAGGAGAATGAGAATTAACACCCCAACCTTGCTCCCCCAGGTCACAGCTGGGAACCAGCCTTTGGTATGGGCAATTGTCTGGATGCCCTCAGCTTCATGCTCTATTCAAGGAACTTTTAATTAAACACACTGAAGGTTAGGGGCATGAGCTTCGGAGTCAACCAGATCTGGATTTAAGTATTGACACTAGCCACTTACTAGGAAGACCTTGGACACGTTGGTAACCACTCTGTGCGTCTGCCCAAGTACTGCTGTGAGGATTACATGAAAACCTTAGCACAGCGCCTGATACATAGTAAATACTCAATAAATGATAGCACCTTTTATTTCTGATAATAGAGCCCTGAGTGTAAAAATATCTTTTAGCAAAGTCTCATTGGTACTACTGCCCCTTCCAAGTCTAGTTCTGACCCAATTTAAGCTGTATCAAATAGGATTATAGGAAAATTTTAAAAAAGCAGAGTCCCTGGGTCTTCAGGATACAAATTCCTTGAGATTTTCTTCTTGTCCTAGACTTTTAATTTATTATTTCATTTCAGGCTCATAGTACAATCCCACCTTTAGGGATCTGGAGACTGACGTACAGCTTGAGCTAGTCTAACGTAACTAATACAGGACAAGATCCCAGACTGTCTGACTTTTAATCTAAGGCTCTTTCCATCTCACTACAATGCTTCTAAAGTACCAGGAAATATCACAGCATAATTGCTCAACTCTAAAGTTATGAATCCCCAGAGTTTATGTGCTTAGCACATAGGTGTGCAATAAATGTTTCCTGAATAACGTAAGGTATTTATGGCAGATCTCGCATTAACCTAATGGGAGAAGGAAACAACAGAAGACTCATACTGGCAACACTGACAAACATCGTGCCCTCTAGTTCAGAGAAGTTCTAACAGATCAGCTTAACCTGCAGACACTGTGAGGCGAGAGTCCCCTAAACTTCCCCCTGCCCTCACAACTCTTTCCACACCCTGGGGCACCCAGTACCTGCACTACCAGGTTCCCACGGTTCCGAGAGAACCGCTCCAACATCTTGAGGAAGAGATGGGTGGTCTCCACCAGGTCACGGAGGAAAGAACGGGGCTGCCACCTCTCATCAAACTTTCGGAAGAGCGCCAGGAACAGTTCTCGGTACTCCATCACATAGAATATGTTGTCTGGGAATGAGGAGTAGAAAGGAATGGAAGGACTGGTCTGGAAGGTTTGGGAAAAGGAGAGATGGATGCAGTAGGGACTGGGAAGAGGGAGACTCTGGTCAAGGGATGGGGAAAGCCAGGATCAGAGAGCAGGCCAGGGCTCACTCTTGATGATGCGGCTACTCTCCCTCACAGCCTCATCTGGGGACATGTCCATCTCATTCACTGTGGCCAGCAGCTCCTGATAGGCCTTCAGGGCCAGGTGCATCCTGAGAGATGAGGGAAAGGGGTAAAATGGAGGACAACTTAGGAGACTGGCTCATAGAAACAGTACCACCCCTACCCACCCCAAAACAGTGCCATCAAAAACAGAATGACCCAGGGAGTCCTTGCTCCCTAGCCTGACCACTGTAACCCTGAAACAGAAAAGAAAATACCACCCAGAATGCAGGCCTTCAGATTCCCCGCCTGGCCAAGATGCCCACTTTGACCCCAATTCTCATCCCACTCACCGGCGTGCCCAGGAGGCGGCTTCCTTGCGGTCAGTCAGCATCATCTCATAGTAGTTGGTGAGGTTCTGTTCAATGAAGTGGAAGGTACGGACACTGAGGGTCTCAGAAACCAGGCCTGGCCGGAAGGAGGCCGCTCGGTTGAAAGCCATGAAGAAAGCCAAGGCCCACATGTAGTAGGTCTCATCGTGCTGCTGAGCCTTCTCCCGAAGCAGGTGATCCTAATGTCCAGGAAAAAAAGACCATGACCCCAGGGCTTCCAACCTTCTCCTGTCCTGTGATGATGGGGTAGACCCTGGACACTCTATAACAACATTCTAGGACCCATAATTTCCAACCTTCTCTTGTTCTCCCCACGTCTCTTCACATTTCTTTCCCCTTCCTCTAGGGCAATTTGGCTAGAGCCTTTTTTAATTGTGCGAATAACCCACTCCCTCCTGACATCTTCACCATCTCTCAGGGGTGGCCTACACACCTCCAACCTACTAGTCCACACTCCAGGCTCAGCCTCCCATAGGCTCCTCCCAGGATGCCCTCTCACCCACTGCTCTCCCCATCACCTCTCTCTTCCCTCCTTCCTAGGCTCTCACCTTCACCGAGCCCATGAGCCGGTTATAACAGTTCTCCAGGAACTCAGAGCAGAAGTCTCTGAGAAAGAGTCTCACGTTGAGGGCGGAGCGGCGCTGAATGGACAGCTCCCGGGCAGCCTGGCGACGTTTAGGCACCCTTCGGGGCTGCTTTCCCAAATCTGAACTGTAGTTTTGGAGCTGGGGGTGTGGGTTGGAGGATTAGAATTACTCCCAACCACCACCCTCCCCGTGCAGCTCTTTCCGCACCCCTGGTGCTACACTGTTCTCAGAAGAAACTCTTAGAAGGTTCTCTCCCTCTGGAACTGAGTGAAGATATAGTGAAGACAACGCCAGAGTCTATTTCTCCTACCGTCTCCAACTTTCTAAGTCCCAAAACAGACGCTTTACCCCCAGAGATGCTTACCCTTCTCCGGCCCCCAACTCTACAATGTTCCCACCCCGATGGGAGCACACTCACATTGTGGAGACCTTTGTGAAAGATGAGGTCCCTCTCCCCAATGGATTTCAACCCCTGGACAATGTAGGAGCCCCCAAATCGAGAATGCCTGCAGCAAAAAAAAAGGTCCAGGGTGATTCCTCAATTCTCTGGAAGCTTTATCCCTGTTCTCTTTCATCAGCACGCAAGAGTGTGTTGTAACTGCAAAATGCTCTCCGGTCACCACTGTCTTAGAATTTGCCCCAAGCCCTCAGAATTCCAGTGCTGGAATGGGAACACGGGTAGAGCAGCACCCTGCCACTCACCTATTGCCTCGCTGAAGGGCTCGAGTCTTCTTTTCTGCCATCTCTCGCTGGCGCAACGCCTCCAGTTCTGCCACATCTGTGTTCCGCTCCTGAGCCAGGCGTCCCTGTCCTATTCCTGCCAGCTGCTCAGGGTTCTAGATTCGGAACAAAGAGGGAAGAGTCAGAAGGACAGTCATTCCTTATTCTGAGTTCATTCTGTTTTTGTTTTTTTGGGGGTGAGGAAGATTGGCCCTGAGCTAACATCTGTTGCCAATCTTCCTCTTTTTTCTTTTTTCCCCAAAGCCCCAGTACATAGTTGTATATCTTAGTTGTAGGTCATTCTAGTTCTTCTATGTGGGACGCCGCCACAGCATGGCCCAACGAGCAGTGTGTAGGTCTGTGCCCAGGATCCAAATTGGCGAACCCCGAGCCGCCAAAGCAGAGCACGCGAATCCAATCACTCCACCACAGGGCAGGCCCCCTGAGTTCACTCTTACTGAGGACGGAAAGAGTGAACGAAATAGGACTGTTGATGGGACCCCACACTCAAGACATGGCTACTTTACCTGTTACCCACCTCTCCCCACATAAGTCAGCCACTATTACAAGAGCAATTCTGGCCCCATAGCAGAAAACTACATGGATGAGGGGATCAGGGCAACAGGTCAGGGTCTCACCTGGTCACGAAACATAAGGGAGACAATCTCTAGCACATGCAGGCTCCACTGCTGCTCAGCAGACGAGCTGGCCAGGAAGAGGAGCAGATCATCCAGGCCACTGAGGTGAATGGCCCAGAGAAGCTGGTCATGGACACTGGCGTCATCATCAATCCTCTGAGCAGTGTGAGGTGAGGGGAGAAGAGGAGGTCAGTCAGCTCCACTGCCCTGCCTTGAGGTTCTCCAACTCATTCCTTGACCAAGGTTCCTCCCCCTAGACTTGTAAGAGGACAGAAAAGCAGAAAAGGGCAGCTCAGCCTAACCAAGCAAAGGAACTCAGACAACTCAAGACCCTCTCACCTTCTCCTGATCAAGGTCAGCTGGGACATGGAGAATATTTCTGATAAGCAGCAGGATCCGCTCAATCAGCAAGTTGTCCTCCTCCTGCCGTTCTTCCCAGCCCTAGTCAGAAGAAGGAGAGTTAGAGGAAGAGACTCTCTGTGGAAGGCAGGCAGCACCTCCTCTGGCTGGAGGACAGAGGCACAGACAAGGGTCAGGATTAAAAAGAAAGGAAAGAAAGAGTTCCAGCAGTCCTGAGGCAGCCAGAGACAATGGACCGGACTACGTATCCACTAGGACTGGGACCATATCTAAAAACTCAGTGTGTCCCAACAACGCCCAGCCCAGGGCTCTGCCCAGAGGAGGAGGAAGGCACTAAGGGTCCCGTGGGATCCTGTGAGGTGGGGACTCACTCACCAGCTGCAGCAGCTTATACAAGGTTTCACTGAGGACTCCAAAAGCCTTCTCACTGGCAAAGGCCTACAAAGTAGGGGAATGGACCTGAAGTAGCATCCACCCTCTCCTTCCCTACTACCTCCAAATTCTGCCCCAGGGACTCTGAAGGAAAACTCACCTCTTTGTAGGCCTGCAAGTAAGAAAGCACCTGCAGAAAATGGTGCCGAAAGCTAGGCTCCTTGGGCACACTGCCAAAACAGAGCAAGGCTGGTTGTGTCAAGTTCACCATCAGCCTGGGAGACAGTAAAGGAGGGAGAAGTTGTTACGTTTCCTCACCAGGCACAAACACCAAAATCTTCAGCTCAAACAATGGCTGGCACAGGGTAAAGGTTAAAAGGCTGGGGAATTGACCTGATCACAGCATCAAAGAGAGGCTGGTCCTGGCGATGCTGGATAAGGATGGGAAGAAGGTCACTCTGCAGGATCTGTGCTGCCCCCAGCTGCTGCCGCACATCTCGCGTCTCATCCTCATGCCTCAAGTAGCGGATCAAATCCTTCACACTCTCTTCAGGGACAGAGTAAACACTTACAGAGAACCCTGGAAGATGCTCCAACCAGGCCCACATGCTTGTCATACCCATGGCTTGAGAAATTCAACAGACCTCCTCAACTCAAGCGAGTTTTTAACCTGTTTCCTCAAAAAGGTACTCACCTAAGCAATCTGGTTCCTTGTGGTAAGTGTCTCCTTCCAAGTACCCAAGGGCACTACATGTGGCTAGAAGTTCACAGTTCATCATGTACAAGTCCATACATCAGTGGGCCAGCCAATAGAGGGAGAAGCTAGGTGGAGACAGAAATGGCGCAGCCTGCAGACAGGGAAAGATAACATGTGTAGGGTCCTCTTCAGCAAAGGGAGAGGGGAACAGGACTGGGCCCTAATGCTCAGAGTATTCTGAACAACACCCTCGAATGCCTCACTTTTGTCACAATCAAAAGTTCTGTTCCCAGGCCCAGCGAAAGATTTAAGGTTTCTACCTGATCAAAACCAAAGAGGCTTCAAGCCTAAGAATTAAGAACCTGCCCCATCTCTAACTTGGGTCTGAAGCTGCAGAAACAGTCTGTTTCAGAGTCAAGATAACCTAGTAGGAAGCAAGGTTGGTTAGAGAAAGGCATCAACCCTGAGACTTTCGCACTCAGAGAGTTCTGCAGCCTTTTGGAGGCAGCAGAGAATGAGCTCCCCTCTCCTTAAAACTGCCAGACCCAGGCCCCGCCTCACACACTGTCACAGCTCTTATGTGCCACAGGAATTAAGAAAACCCAGCTCTGAGCATCAGTGGTTCCACCTAGGATCTGACAAAGCCTAGGGCCCTGAGGCTTCCGAGGCTCTAGGGATGCGGAGAGAAAGTTCCTTCTCTCTCCTCCCCAAAGTTACTCTTAAATTTGGGTAATCTTAGTAGAAGCCAGCATCTAACAGAATGGGTGAGAAAAAGCAGTAAACAGGACCTAGTCACACTCCTGTCACTCTCCCCGGAGGAACCATCTTCCTTATTCTGAAGCATGCTCCTTTTTATTAAGATCCCTGAACCGTCATCAGATAAGCAAGTAGGCACAGATCCAGAATCCTGGATGTCTCAGAACCTGACACTAATAACACAGACACACACAAACACATTACATTCATTACCCTGCTCCTGTGGAAAATCGGGAATATCCATCAATCTCGTCCCCTTAGCACATTCAGCCACACTGCTCTCAGCCCTTGGCAGCTTCCTCTAAAAAGACCTTTCCCTGTTCCACCCCTACCTCTAGCCCCCGACTCCACCCCTGTTCCCCGACAAGAAATGGGCAGTGTCCAAAGAACTACGCTTTAATGCCTGATGTTATCTTCCTGCATTTATGTAACTGGTCTACTTCTCGAGGCTGCCTATCCCTCTACCCTCGCCCAGTGCTAATCCGCTGTCTGACCAACAGGAGTGTGCCGGCAAAACACTGATTGAATGACCAAGAAGACTTCCCCTTGCTGCCCTCTCTCAGGGTACCTGCAGACCCCGAGCCCTGGGCTCCCGAGAGGTAGGTGCTGTGTGTGAGATCTCTGACTGTCCTCAAGGATACATCCAGCTTTTTCACACATACATAGACACACAGGCGCGCACACGCGCACACACACACACACACACACACACACACACACACACACACAGATTTAAGCGCTTCCCTGTCGGCTCTCTCCAAGTGGCAGCCTAGGAAGCTGACAAAAACAGACAGCAGAGCTGTCTATAAAGATGCGGAGTCAGCATGTCCTCCTCAAAACCAGACACAGCATGACATTCTGGCACTAAAAGGTGTGAAATGATCTTCTTCTAACAGCAGTGACAAAGCCACATCTGGAAGGCTCCCATACAGATATATATAGTCCTCCCAGCTGCCCTTTCCCATATCTTGCCTCCTCCATCGTGGACCAATTCTGACTAAAGATTCAATATTTGTAAAACTGGCCCCAGCAGAGTACTCAAACCTCTGCTTTCAACATATCGCTTTACTTGAAAGGAAAAAATAACAGGTGGTAACAGCTACCTGCTACCTGGTTACCAAAGGAAGATGGGGAGGGGCAAGGAGACGGGCAAGGAGCCGTCCTTGCAGACTTGAGAAGGGAGATTATGTAAGAGACCTAGGACTTCAGGTTCTAATCTCCTGCAATTTTGACCAAACCTGAGAGCAACAGGCAAAGGAGGGGAAGAAGTGGGTCAGATGATTTACTTTGTAAAGCTCCCAGGCCAGGGGTCATGAGGCAAACTGGCAGTCTTGGGCCTATTCATTAGAACAGGAATAAAAGAGTTTCTGCTCTCTCTGGTGGAAACACACCATTTAAAAAAATCAGCCAGGGACAGAAAACTTACAGTTCATCTCTTTTCTTTCAGTTAACTAGAAGCTACTCACCTAGTCTGTCTGGCCTCACCTTCCTCTCCTAGACCACTGATAATCTGATTACTTGTTTTACATCGACATCATACATACCCATCCAACCCACCACTTCTTCTTAGATCCATGGCTTGGCTGCCTCCTTTGGCTATCTAGTCTCACCACCCAGGAAGATTAGAGTCCCAAGACATAGAGCCCCCTCACGCTCTCCAAACCTCTGCTCAGTTTATTCCCTCCTTCTGGAAGGTCCACCCTCCCTTAACTCCAAAAGTTTTAAGCCTATCTGACTTTCAAGATCCAGCTCAAGTGCCACTCCTCCATGAAGCTTTCCCAAACAGCCCACAGCAGGACAGGATCTGACTGAACGTATCACTCCATATGTACTTCCTCTTCCTGAACTGAACCACTTTTTTACAGTATAATTATCCAGAATACATCTTTTCTCTTCTACTAAATGTTGTCTTATGCATTTCTGAATGCACTGAATTTCCTTCATATGGGAGAGATTCAGTAAAAACTGTTAAATGCAACTTGGTGCAACAGAAAGAACAGTACAATGGTCTGAGGGTGGGGTCAGAGTCCTGGCTTCATTGTCTACCCGTCTGTCCTTCACAAAGTCAGACCTGGCTTCCTCATCTGAAAGATAAGGGAAAGGATACTGTGGCAGCCATACAGGAGCCCGCTCTATACAGAAACTGATATATAATAATATACACCTGAAATTACACAGTGTTATAAACCAAGATGACCTCAATAAAATAATTGAAAAAAAAAGAGAGAAAGAGAGTGCCATTCAGCTGCAAAGAATACAGTTAGCTGACAGTACCTCCAGGATCCACCTCAGCCCTGCTCTTCTCGGGCAGCTCCCCAGCGAATGACTAAGCACAGGGGCCTAGGGCCTAGCCATTTCTGTCCAACAAGGTCTCCTCTACCAGGCAGTCCTTGCATCAGAATTTCCCACTGGGTTGGCTGAGACTCTCAGACCTGCCTTGTGGTCTGAGGCTCTCCTTGCCCCCAGTCCTGCTGCCCCCTTAATCTACCACAGGCACACTACTCAATAAACGTCTTGTACCCCTAACTCCATCTCAGTGTCCGCTTCTTGGCAGACCTGAACAGACAGATAGCTACGCCACCTCCCTTATACGGTTATTGTATTGTGAGAATCCAATTAAGTTACATGAAAGCACATTGTAAACAGTGATGGATAATAAAAATTGAAGTAAAAGTCAGTGGTTCCCATGCTTTATAATTTCATGTACCAGTATATGTCCCCCCAAACTAGGGAAACCATCTTATCTTGACTGGTAAAGATACAAAAAATAGGGATATTAAAAATAAAACACTTTTCTAAAACCCCACTAACATCTATTAACACTGTTATTTCATAAAAGAAACAGTTTAACACTAAAAAAAGGTATATATGATAGAATCTCAGCTATGTCCTTTCCTTTAAGGTGCGTAAACAAGTCTTTATGGAAAACTGCATACACTGTCCTTATTTTTCTCATTTCACTTCAGACGGATAAAAATATCATTATTTTAAATAGTATTGTTCCTCTGACTGGCACTTAGGAATCATTCACTTATCTACTATTCATATAATAAAAGTCATAAACCAACCCAACAGAAGGAAGGTCCCATGAGGTCAAGGTTTCACTGTATTCTGTTTTTTCCGCATTCCTCACTGCCTAGAATAGGGCTTGGCATACAGTGTGCATGTAGTACATATTTGCTGAATGAATTAATTTTGAAACAACAGATTATCCCAGGTCACACCCTTTGAACCAATGAGCCCCTTTTGAGGACTCCAACCCAAAAAAATAATAGAAAAAAGAAAGGAAATCATTTGTATAAACATAAAATTAACACTCTTCTTAGTGCGCTCTGGTTTATAAAAGGCTTTCACAGCATTATTATACTCTGAGTCTCACAATGGTCCAAAGCGACAGGTACTGTACAATCATCTTCATTTTACAGATGAAGAAACAGAGGCTCAGAGAGAATAGACACCCCAATAAGATGTTTATAGACGAGTTATCTTTAATGGTAAAGGCTTGGAGATGACCCAGATATCCCAAACCTGGGGAACAGCTAGGAAAACTTTGTAATATTAATAAACAATATATCGTACAAAAACTAACTATGCAAACAAAAATTCAAAGCCTATATTTAAAAAGGGCACAGAAAGTAGAAAGTCCACAATAACAACCACATAAAAATATGAATGCTCTGAAGCAGATGAGGGACCTCGGAAATTAACAGTAAAGATACATCTTGTGTTTAAAAATAAAGGTATTTTTAATTCTTTTGGTGAAATGGTATGTTTCAATAAAAACAGCAAAGGTAGCCACTGCTATACTCCCAGGGTTTCCCTCCTATCTGCTTTCTCAGCCCAAAGGTCTCCTTGCTGACGCTCCTTTGGAAATAATGGGGGGCAGGTGGGCCGCCAGACTGCGAGCGACTGTCGTTCCCCACTTCTATCCACAGAGACGCGGAAACCTTGTCTCTCCTCTCAAAGCTTAGTCTCCTTTGGTCCCCTTCCCTACCCCTTCATCTTTGTGATTTTCATCTCCCACAGGAAATGAGTTTTGAAACACCCCAAACTCTCGTATTTCTGTGAAAATCAAAGGTTTATCCTGCTGCACACACAGAAGTGGGGTCTCACTATGGTTATTTCCACCAACGAGGGGAAAGGAGAAACCACATGTGCTATTTCCAGACAATGGGACAGAACAGATATACACAAGCCTATAATTTCTCTTTGTTCCAGTCAGAGCACTTTATTCCACTTCCTGAGTTTTCTACTTTGAAAGTAATTCTCCCCATGTTGCCTCTTTCACCCACAACAGAGGCCAAATAGGAAAACCAACCATTCTGGCTTGCCAAAGAAGCAACAGAAAAGAAAGAAATTCTTTTTTTTTCCACATTGATAAACTCCTGCATAGGTTTTCTGGGGAGTTTTGTTTGTTTTGTTTTTAAATATAGACTGGTGGAATGTAGTGGTTTCCAAACTTCTGGATTTCATGGATAGGTCTTTAATTTTTTTTTTAATTTAGAGAGACTAACATAAGGTTGCCAACTTCAAATTTTGTAACTTAAAACAAAAAGCCACACAACCTCATATATTGCTGTGGGAATGTAAAATGGTGCAGCTGGTGTGGAAAATAGTTGGGCAGTTCCTCAAAATGTTAAACAGAGAGTTACCACATGACCCACCAATTCCACTCTTAGGTATATATCTGAGAGAAATGAAATGTACATCCACACAAAATCTTGCACACAAATATTCACAACAGCATTATTTATAATAACCAAAACGTGGAAAAACCCCAATGTCCATCAACCGAAGAATGGATAAACAAAAACTGTTATATCTATACAAGAGAACATTGTTTTACAATAAAAAGGAATGGAGTACCGAAACATGCTACAACATGGATGATCCTTGAAAACATTACTTTCCGTGAAAGAAGCCAGAGACAAAAAGTCACATGTTGTATCATGCCATTTATATGAAACATTTATATGAGACAAAGCAAATCTGGACATTTAGAAGGGACGTTAGGGGGCCGGCCCAGTGGCATAGTGGTTAAGTTTGCCCACTCCGCTTCAGTGGCCAGGGGTTCTCTAGGACTGCTGGTCAAGCCACACTGTGGTGGCATCCCACATAAAATAGAGGAAGATTGGCAAAGATGTTAGCTCAGGGCCAATCTTTCTCAGAAAAAAAAAAGGGATGTTAGTTACTTTTTCCACTCAACTAAGTACCAAGCAGTTGAGATGAGGCAATATTCATCTGAAATTAATAATGTAGGCCTCAAAATGCAAGAACCAAAGGAAAACAAAGGATAAAATATTAAATATACTTGCAATTCAAAATAGAAAATTACCTCACTTCTTCAAAACAAAATAAAGCCAAACAAAAAACTCCGCCCCAAACCAACTCTGCTCCAAGAACCAACTTTGAGAATCACCAGAATGAAAAGAATGACATTTGGCATTTGAATTCCAGTTCTGTCCAGTACTAACTTGGTGATCTTGAGTACGTGGCTTAACTTAGACCTCAGTGTCTCTATCAGTGTCTATACTGAGAAGAAATAAATGGAGAGGTTTAAATGAGGTCAAGGAAATCAGTGCTACTCAGAGTGTGGTCTGTGGACAATTGCTGGTCCACAAACTGTGACCAGTCTGCGTGAAGACAAGTACAGAAGCAGAGTATTTAGAACATCTGGCAGCGATTTGATAGAGTTGCTGTTTGTTGAATCTTATAGTAAAAAAGCCCATATTCTATATGTTTTTTTTCCCCCACATTATTTTTCCAGTAATAGCTCTAGTATTTTACAAAAGTACTGTATATGTCAATTGTATCTCAATAAAGCTGGAGGGGAAAAAGAAAGAAAAGTACTGATCTGCAACAGCTTGGGGAATAAAACTCTACCTGGTCCTTCACCAATTCAGTTTGAGAAGCACTGATATCAAGCACTTTACTGAGCATAAAGTAAGAACTCTCAAAATCCTAGTTTCCTCCCCATCTCCTGGACTCTACAGTGGGTCACTAAATGCTTATGAAGAGCCTCCCAGGCAAAGGTAGTGGTGCGAGGTGCAGTGGCCGTGCTAAAGAAACTGAGGAATGTGGCTGCAGAAATAAAACCCACTAATATAGAGAAGAAACTGTAAAAGTCAAAACAAGCTCTAATTAAGTGATATTGAAAAAAATTCTGAAAAACTAGGGCTCTTTTCAGGTTAAAGTGGCCAAGGAGGTTTTGTCAGAGGAAGTGTGATTAGAACTGGGCCTCTGAAGGCCACACAGGCTTCAGGCAGCTGCGAGGAGACAAGGAGACGGGGCTTTTAGGCAGAGAAATGCCAGAGCAAGAGCTAAGAGGGAGTCACTATTAACAGATGGGTCTATCTGGAAAGCAATGGAAAGGGGCCCTTTATGGGAAAACCCTGTCTTTGTCTACCAATTCAAGGCTTTAGAACATAAACCAGGGAGTCACTGAAGATTTCTGGTCTGAAAAACAAAATGATCAAACTAACTGGGGTTGCACAAGCAGCATCACATATCCTATTATTGTATCTCTACATATCACTCCCTGTGAGGTCTGAGTCTTTTTTTCCTTTCACTGCACTCACCCTGCAAAAGATCCCAACCTCAGATCAACGCAACCATCTGCTTCTAGACTCTTGGATTCAAATCTAGCCTCAGATTTGCTGGAGAAAACCAAACAACTCAGCGTAATGACAGACAACAAATGTGTAGTCTGCAACCTGAGCAGGGCCCTCAGCCCGGCCCAGCAAATCTTTTCGATGTTCCTGGTCCACTGCCATTTCCGTTTCCCAAGGAACAGCTGCTTCTAACTTCCGCTGATATCCTCAAGCCCCCTTACTCCACTGCTTCCCACGCCTCTCAGCTGGCGTCTCTGCCCCTCCCTCTGAGGAACAACCGAGGTCATCAGACATGAACTCGCTCAGCTCCCTGCACCCAAGCCTAAAACATACATATTTCAAAGGCCCACTCTGACTTCTTGGCTTCTAATCTAAGCCCTTCTTTTGTGACTGACTGATCACTTACATCTCTCAGTTGGGTACTCCCCATTTCTCATTTGTTTCCAATTTTCTCTTTATACTGGCTCCATTCCTATATGTTGTTAGTTGCTCAAAGCTCTTCCATCTTAGGGGGTGGGAAAGCCCAACATAAAACAAACCTTTCCTTGACTCCATATTGGCTGCTCTTCTCCTCCTTAAGTGCTGATGTGCCATAAGCCTGCGTCTTTAGTCCTCTTCCTGTCGCACTCCACACAGCCTCCTTGGGCAAACTCATGTACTCGCATGTCTTTAACTACCATCTCTGAGCCATTAACCAGCAAATCTGTATCGCTCACCCGTTTGAGCTCTCATGGTGCCGATCCCACATGTTACACTAACGAACAGCATTCTCCATCTGCATCTCAAAGATACCTCACACTCAACATGTCCAAAACAGAACTTCTTCCCAGGTTTGTCTCCACTTCCGTTTTGGACCTCTCAGGGACTGACACTGTCTACTCAGTTATTCTTATAAGAAACCTAAATACTCTGAGACACTGACTCAGACGAATTCTTCTTTCTTAAACTCTCCTATCTGGCCCCTGCCCACCCCCATTGCTTCTGCCTTAGTTCAGGTCCTGAGTATCTCTTGCTTAGATGACTCGACTGCTTCCTAACCTCTATCCCTGCCTCCAGTTTTGTTCTCTTAAATCTATCCACAATACGGTTACCAGATTTGGCCATATAACCACCCTGCTTAAAATCCTTCAGTGGATACACAAGAAACTTCATAGTGATTGTCTTTGGGGAGAACATGGGGGCCTAAGGTAGGAGAAATATTTATCTTTCACTTCAGTACTATTGAATTGTTTACTATTAGCATGCACTACTATACAAAACTAAAGTTTCAGTGGCCCCCCAGTGCCTACAATACAAAGGCCCTCATGATTGGCCTGCTGGTTACCTTTTAAGTTTCTCTCTCAAGACACTCCTCTGTCTGGAATGCCCTTCTCTCATCCTGCTAGAGCCTGTCCCCTAATCTTTTAAGACTATTCAAATGACACTTCCTCCTGATTTCTCTATATAGAAGCAACCTTTGTGTCTCTCTCTCCTTTGTGTCTACTTTGTGCCATAAACAGACTTCCATCATGGCATTTACAGCTCGTGTTGTATATAATATTTAAACAGATTGTTGACAATGTCTGTCTCCCTCCATTAGCCTCAGATTCCCTGAGGCAGGAATTGTTTCTTATTCACCTTTGAATTTTCAGAGTCTACTGACTGAATCAGAATTTACAGGGGGTGGGGCTTACATAAGAGTGTTTTGAAAATGCTCCACAGGTGGTTCTAACTCAATCCCCTGATGACAACTGCACTGAAATATAAACTCCTTGAGACTGGGAATCATCGTGACCAGAACAATGTAGGTGCTCAATAAACGCTTTCTAAACTGAAGGTGGACAAGTCTCAAAGTTGACGGAGGAGAGGTTGGGACTGGAGATTTGGAGGCATCAGGACATAAGATGGTGTGTGAAGTTGTGGAAGGACTTAAGCTTCCTCAAGAAGGTTGGGAGTTAGAGGAATTAGGAAGCCAGGGCAGTCTTCTTTGTCACCCTGTTACTGCAGAGGATTCATTCACACGTGTTTTTCCTTCCAGACTAGGAGTTCCTTTGGAGCAGAAACTCTGTTGTATTCATCTCTGTCCACCTGGCACTGAGCACAGTGCACAGTACATGTTAGGAGCTCATTGACCTTTTACCGAGTTGTCTGAGCGCCACTGATAACACAGGGAGGTAAACACTTCAAGGACATAAAGAAGAAAGCGACTACTTTGGCCTGGAAGGGCTGGAAACAGAGATTTTCAGAGGGACAATTGAGGTTGGTCCTGAAAGAGAAGTTCATTTGGCAAAGAACTGGCCAGAACTTCAAGCAGAGGGAACCGCAGGAGCGTAGGTGCCCAGGCACGAAAGAGCACAATGCACATCTGGGGCCGGGAGTCAAGTGCTTGAGACAGGACACATGAGGGACCTTTAGAAACTGAGGCTGAGAGGGTCAGGGCCAGACTGTGAACGGCCACGGACGCCCACCTAAGGCTTTAAGCGTGACTGCGGGTGGCCAAAGAGGAGTTTTAAATTGAATCTGAAACGCCCAGATTGACTATTTCTAAAGGTAACTAGTGGCAGCACGCAGGGCCGAGTAAAGAATTGAGAGCCTCAAGGGAAGGAGAGTGATTAATGGCTAATGGTCCAGCTAATACACCCAAGCAGAGGCTGTATCCTCCTTATACCCGAGAGAAAGGAAGAGGATGAGAATGAGAAATCCATTCTGTAAAAACCCAAGATTTAAGTCAAGCAAGCTGCGAATTCCGACTCCCGCTGACCACGAAAGGGCACACCTGTTTTTTCAGGTCTCAACTGGATGGGGAGTTGCCAGGTGGAAATGCCCGGAAACTTTCCGTTCTACATTAGGGGTTCCGAACCCCTTCCCGTCACAGCGCCACCCCGCGCGAGGACCAGGCCGCGCACACTGCCGCCGGGAGGAGGGAGCACCCCGCGGGAGTGAGGAACCCTGGCACCCACCCCAGACGCAGGGTCGGCCACTGCGCGTGCGCATCTAAAGCGCGCGCCCCGCCCCCTGCCTTCAAACCGGGTGGCGGGAAAGGGGACTCAGTGCCTCCCAAGAACGCCCCTGCAGCTTCGAAGGGACGTTGCCCGATTAGAGCCCTGTCGCCCACACTCACTCACCGGCTCCCCGCCGGCCCTCAGGATCCCCGCGGAGCCACCGGCCTCAGGCGCGGGGCCGCAGCCTTTCCCGCCACCCGGCTCAGCCGGCCCAGTCCCGGCCTGCGTGGGGAGCGGGGCGGGGAGAGCCGGGCTGGTCCATGTGACCCCGAGGAGCAGGGGGGTTAGTGATGAAGTAAGGAAAAGGGAAGCGAGTACAAGTACTGTTTTATCTGAGTTGATTCCCTACATTCAGTCAAAAATCACAGCGCTATGAGTTTTCTGCTGACTTAAGAAAATAGGAATCAAAGTCCGATTAAAGTGAATTTACAAACATTCTTCCCCTTCTCTTAGTCAAGTGGATTGTTCCAAAGTCTTACATGATTAGTTAGAAAAATTAGGCTTTATTTGGGAGGAAGTGGAGAGTTGAACTACGGGGAAGGATGGTCTTTTGCGGGGCGAGAGTGACTGTCATCTAGGGGCACAGACTGAAAGCTTGCGAAGTGTGCAGGAGGCTCCTAAAAGGAAGAGATCGACAATAAATATTCATTGGTCAGTTGAGAGTCTCCTCTGGCCTCTGCCGAGATGAGTATTTTGCCAACAACAGAAGAGAGGGTTCAAACGAATAATTATTTCCTGAATTATTAAGCATTTCAATAGAAGGAATCAATTTCTCGAAAATGAGGAGAGTTAGAAGAGATTTGCTGAAGATGAAAGGACAGATGAGAGAAAAGTGAAAAGACACAAAAAAAGGAAAATTAAGAAGACTATAAAAGTAGTGATAAAGGCAGACAGATGCCATTTGAAGAGTTTTTTATCAGCTCTAAGTAAATTAAAACTCTGAGGGTCAAAGCCTCTCCCTCTTACGCCCCCACCCACCTTTGCATTTGCTCCAGGCATCTGATTTCCTGTTTCCGCCTCAGGGAGCTCTCCTGGGGCTTAAGTACCATCTGCCTGGAGGCCCCGCTGGCAGATATCAGGCAGAACAGTTAAGCTACTTAATTTTTCTAGGTTCACCCAGCCCTGTTTAGGTTGGGAGCTCGCTGGCCCAGGGCCTCCAAAGAGATCCATCGTGCCAGAATGAAAACAAAACCCAGCTAGTGGATGTTGACGGGTTTATGTGGCTTTACGGGACAGTTCAAAATCCAGCGTTCACTTTTCTCAGAGCTACTTCCGCACCCAAGTTCCTGGGGCAAGCATCCCTGAGATAAGTAGGCTATGTTCTCCCATTAACTTCCCCCCAGTTTTTGGTAAACTGCAGCCTGATCTGGGGTTAATACCTTCATTTCCTCTCTCCCTGCCCCCAGCCCCTCTCCCAACCCTTGGAATGCCTTGTCTCCTCCACTTCTTTCCATCTGCCTCCTGTGAGGAGTACTCCCTGCTTCCCTGCTCCCTCAGAAACCTGGAGCCACACACATGACCAGCAGCAGGGTAAAGGCTAGAAGCTTAAGATCTTGGTTCCCTATGCTCAGCACCCTGGATTGGGAGAGGAAGGTATAGGATGACACCTCTTTTCCTTCCCTGTCTCTCCTGCCATGCCCCAGAACTCAGACACAGCCACATTCACTCACATTCATACACACAATCATGCACACACAGGGGCAAAGAGAGGTGGGATGGGGAGGAAGGGAAGTTTGCACCAACCAGCTCATGAATGCAACTTGAAAGATTTCACACAGCAAAAGGCAAAAAACACACACACATAAATTAAAAAATAAAGAAGTACATGCCCCTCCCCACAGTATCCTTCTCCATCCAGGGGCTGGCTCAGCCCTTCCACGTAAACCCAGAAGCTTCCTACTCCCTCTATCCCACTGGAGCTTCTACAGGGCCTGGGTCTTCAGTTCAACAGGTTCCCCTGTGCTCTCTGGTTGTCCATTGGAGTCATTGGGCTTGGTCCCCTTGAGAACAGACAGTCTCTCAGAAACACTCTTGAGCCGGGGGAAGAGGAGAAAGTCATAAAGCAGACTGCCCAGGCCTGCTCCAATGATTGGGCCCACCCAGTACACCTGCAGGAAAAGAAAAGGAATAATCAGGTTTGGGGAGGGGACGAAGAGCAAGGCTGCTCTTTTTCCAACCCCATCAGTGGAAAACAGACATCCTGCGCTTGGCACATACAGTGGAGCCCTATTTAAGCAGAAATCAGTGTTTGTTTGCTTTTAAACTCTAGACTGCTCCACTGCCTACACCTCAAAACTCACCATTTCTTTTCTGACTCGTCAAATTATACCTTTATCCCACACCTTCTTAGCACATGTATATTTTATTTGTTGTTATCAGTTTGCACACGTTTATATATTGCTTTGAAAAACAATTTTATTTAATTGTGGTAAAATACACATAACATAAAATTCACCATCTTAACCATTTCTAGGTGTACAGTTCAGCAGTGGTAAGTATATTCATGTTGTTGTGCAACAAATCTCAAGAACTTCTTCATCTTGCAAAACTGAAACTCTATAGCCATTAAACAACAACTCCCCATTTCCAGCCCCTGTCGACTACCATTTTGCTTTGTTTCAACGAATTTGACTACTCTAGATATGTCATATAAGTAGAATCACACAGTATTTGTCTTTTTGTGACTGGCTTATTTCACTAAGCATGTTGTTCATCCACGTTGTAGCATGTGTTAGGATTTGCTTCTTTTTTAAGGCTGAATACTATTCCACTGTATGCATATACTACATTTTGTTTAGCCATTCATCTGTGAGGGACACTTGGGCTGCTTCTGCCTTTTGGTTGTTGTGCATAAGGCTGCCATGAAAATGGGTGTACAGCTTTGAAAACTTTTTTTGAATTATTTTCATATGTTTGGCTGGCATATGGCCAAACAACACAAACATAGCCAATTTGTATTGAGGACTTATTCCGTACCGGATTCTGTGCTAAATATTTCACACATATAACTTTCATACTTATTTCTCATAACACTCCCATTTTATAGTAAGGAAACTGAGGCACAGAAAGATTGAGTTATTTGCAGTAATCACACACAAGGCTAGTAAAGTGCTAGAACGGGGATGAGTCCAGGCCCATTTGTGCTCATGCACATCCTCATCTCTTGACAGCAGAAGTTTTTGTCTTCCTGTTTGGTTGTCTGTCCTCATAGTGCTAGTTTTGGAATCTAGTGGATACTTAATAAAAATCCCTGACTAACCGGCAAAGGAACGATATGAGCAAGAGCCTCTCTTTCTAGCAAAATCAAGAATCCTGTTCAGAGTCACAGGCATGCCAAACTCTGTG
Source organism: Equus quagga (assembly GCF_021613505.1). Taxonomy (NCBI): domain Eukaryota; kingdom Metazoa; phylum Chordata; class Mammalia; order Perissodactyla; family Equidae; genus Equus; species Equus quagga. The sequence continues at coordinate 11,825,061 of NC_060267.1, read as the reverse complement.
ACAGCCCCCTTAGCTGAATGCTGGTAGAGTAGTCAACACATCCAAATGGAAAGCAGTAACCAAACCTGGAACCTGCAGTCTATACCCATCCAGGAGGGCTTTGGGATCTTGCTCTTCTCCCCTCACTTACCCAGTGGTTGGTGAAGTTTCTGGTGAGAATGGCAGGAGCAAAGGAGCGGGCAGGGTTCATGCCTGCACCAGTATAATACATCTGCAAGAGACACAGTTGTACCTGAGACACCCCCACTCACCCCAGCTCCTCTCCCCACAACCCACATTCCCCTGAAGGCTGGCACCTTGCCTCCAGTCAGCAGCAAGTAGGGAAGGACAACCTGCATGGGGTCCCACAATGGAGTGAAGGCACTGATGCCCCATCTGGGAACAGACTATGGATCCATCAGCAAACCCCAATCTACCCATAATGCATGCAATGCCATCTTGGGGTCCAGAAGGACTAATACAGCAGTCACAGGAGAGAGGAATAGAGCAGGGTTGATTCCTCTGTGCGGACTGATACAGAGTGAGGTGGACAATATTCATGTTTGAGAGTGAAGCGGACAATATTCATGTTTGAGAGTGAAGCCGGCAGAAGAACCCTTAAAAGAAGGGAAAGGCATGGGGGCCCCGGAGTCCTTAAAGGAGAAGTTGCTCCCCTTTCCTGCTTACCCCAAAGAGGTGCCCCAGGGTGAGGGAGAAGCCAACCGCCAGGGCCACGGAGCCCAGGCGGCCATTCCGCCTCTCGTCGTATGTGGCAAAGACGCAGAGCACGAACTGGAGTGTCAGGAAGATCTCCACTACAGTGGCCTGGCCCACACTCACCCCAGGGTGCAACTGGGCAAAGGAAGAAGAAGGGAGCAGCTCATTAGGGCTGCCACAGTGTTAGCTCCTCAAGGCTTCCCAGGCAGGATCCCCCTTATGGCACCAGTTCCCTGGAGAGGAAGGATAATACAACCCCCTTCATAGTAATTGTATTTTTTCTTAATTTCTCCTTAATTCCTTCATGGTGGAAAAATTGCACCCACTTCCACAGATGAGGAAACCAAGGGCCCGTAAAGTGAAATAAATTTCCTCAAGAAACTTCAGGGAGTTGGAAAGAAAGCTGGGACCTGAACTCAGGTTCCTTGAGTCTCAGTCCAGGGCTGTATGCCTTCCTTACCCCTCCACACCACCTGTCGATCCGCCCCACCCTGAAACACACACACACTTACACACACAAAATGTCCCAGACCCCTGGGGAACTGATCCACCCGCACGAGGCGGGGAGTCAGGGCACCAGGTTCCCCCAGCCCCACTCAGCCGCCCATTACCGTGTTAAGTGCTAGGTTTCCTCGGACGGCAGGCGGGGTAACACTATATAGCACGGCAGCCCCAGCCACTGCTCCCAGGAGTTGGGCTGTCATATAGCAAACGGCACGGAGCAGGGACATCTGGGAGCCCACAAGGAAGGCAAAAGTGACTGCAGGATTGATGTGGGCTCCACTGATGTGGCCCACGGCCTGCACCAGCGTAGACAGGGCCAAGCCAAAGGCCAGAGCCACCTGCAGGACATGCAGGGGTCCAGGGGCCCAACGCAGTGAGGACCCCAGCCCGAAGAAGACATAGAAGAGGGTGGCAAAGAACTCAGCAAATATGGCCCTCCAGAAGGAGGCGGACCGCAGCTCCCACATGGCAGGGGGACGGCCACGATGCCTGGGTCCCTGATACCCCCCAGCCTGGTTTGGGTGGACAGTCCCCTTTATAGAGGACTCTTAATCCCTGGGAGGGGCAGCCTGAGGTGGCTGGCCCGGCCTCTTAACCCCTTCACAGCTGCAGAGGGCTGGGCCCACTTTCATGCATCTGATTAGGCTGCTGGGTTTTCCCCTCCCTCCTCAACTGGGCAATGAGCAGAGCCATGGGTGTCACAGTGGGGAAGGGTCAGGGCTGGAGAGGCTCTGAGAGGAAGGGACCAAGGACAGGGCGACTGGAAGAGTCTGCCTTTCTCTTCATGCCAAAGTTGGGGTTCATAGTCCTGACTGACATCTATATTAGAACATCCCTCAATTCTGCTTGGAAGGTTGGTCAAGCTGGGTTCACTTCGTGGATTATGAGATTGTACTCCTGGGGGCCTCCAGGCTCCTCTGAGTCAGCCAGGGGTAAAAGTGGGGGTGGGGGTCAGGAGTGGGGTTCAGCAGGGAAGTTGGGATAACTGAAGAGAATTCTTTAGTTCTCTGGGATTAGAGGGCCTTCTCCCATTGGCTGGTTTGGACTGGAATCTGTGGACCCTGCGTTCTGGGACAGAATAGTTCTGCTGTGTCTGGCTTTCTCTGAGCCCAGGTTCCCTACCCCCAACCCATGCCAGCACCTCCCTTTCCAAACCCTCAGCCTGGCCTTTTAAACCACAGAGACAGAGAGGGGAAGAAGCTGTCTTCCATGGATAGGCTGAGAGCAGGGTTGAGGGGCTGAGGAGCCGAGAAGGGGTTAGTAGTTAAATCTCAGGATCAGCTTGTACTTCATCTCTCCTCCTTCATAAGGTCCTAGCAGGAAGAGCTGAATGGAAAGAAAATGCCTCATGGCTATGAAGCAATGGGAGGGTCTAATGCCTCCTATGGCCAGGAATGAGGACACTGGAGTCCTAAACCTTGATCCCTAGAGAAAGGTCTGGGGGCGGGGGCGGGAAGCAGGCTGATCAAGGAGAGAGAAAAGAACAAGGTGGGGAAAGAAAGCTTGGGGAAAGAGGTTCAGTTGTGCTCAGGCTTGGTGAGGAACTTGGGACCTAGAAGTGGGGGCTGTGAAGGCAGAATGGGACACACTAGTAGGCTCTACCATCTCCATGTCATGGCAAGTCATACAGGTCACAAGCTTTTCCTGTGAAGCACAAGAGGAGAACAAAAATTTGAAGGAGAGGCCTGCAATACTGGTGCCCAGCATCAGTCCCATCCAGGACACCTGTGAGGAAAGAGGAGGAACACAGACCAGGGCCTATGCTCCTCTCCTCCTCCAGCTCGGGGATGGACAGGAAGAGTTTCAGCCAAGGTAGATGGCCCATCTAACCCATCCACCTGCAGGAAGAGTTGCTGAGAACAGGTCAGAGGGCACCCAAGGGCACTGGAGCTCCCAGTTTCATGGAAGAGGAACAATCCATCAGAGGTGCTTGGAGTCTTTTGTGCTCTAGAAGCGTCACCAATCTCCTGACTTCAGGCCCTGTAATCCTTGGTGCCTCTCACTCAGCAATGCTCCCAGATCCCAGTCACCGTGGCTGGCCCCACGGAGTGTACAGGGTTCATGCTGCTTCCAGAAAAGGACCCCTGGACAGGAGACAGGGTAGTACATCACGGTGTTAAGAAGAGAGAGACTGTGGCCTCAAATATGTTGGTTCAGATGTGGATGAGGATACAAAGTGACAACTAGTTGTGACTCCTGGTGGGAGTATAAAAGGGGATAATTACTTTGGAACACAGGGTAGAACCATCTTGTGAAGATGAACAAACACACACTTTCTGACCCATACTTCTCACTTACATACCCAAGATAGAGTTTTCTATACCTACACGAGGAGACATGTGCATGAATGTTTAGAGCAGCACTGTTCACCATAGCAAAAAGCTGGAAGCAGCCCAAATGCCTGTCAACAGGAGAACAGATGAATAAATGGTGGTATATTCACACAATGGAAAATCATTCAGTAGTCAAAATGAGTGAACCACCACAGTGACACTCAATAATTGGGATGGATCTTAGCAATAAAATATCAAGTTAAAAAAAGAAGTCCCAGAAGATTATACATGGCATGATAACCTTTTTATAAAGTTAAAAAAGACTACAATAAAAATACACTTTTCAAAATACACACAGATGAGATGAAACTACATGAGAAAGAAAACTAAGAATGATGAACACAGAATTCAGGATAGTGTTTACCTTGAGTTAGGGGAGGTAAGGGGATGGAGTGGGATATTTACATATCTACATGTAGATTTCTCTAAGTGATCATCAAGGTTCTAGTTTTTCTGTTGGGTGGATAGTTAATAATGATGCTTAATTGTTATTTAAAACAAACAAATAAATAAGTAGGAGCCATATATAGGCCAATGAGGAGATGTCATGAACAAAGAAATATTCTGTGTACTTGAAACCCATAAAGAACAGCAGCAACAAAAAAAATCCAGGGGCTGGCCCTGTGGCCGAGTGGTTAAGTTCACGCGCTCTGCTTCAGAGGCCCAGGGTTTCGCTGGTTCAAATCCTGGGCACGGATGTGGCACCACTCGTCAGGCCACACTGAGGAGGCATCCCACATGCCACAACTGGAAGGACCCACAACTAAAAATGCACAACTGTGTACCGGGGGGCTTTGGGGAGAAAAATGAAAAATAAAATCTTAAAAAACAAAATCCAGGCTTTACCACTTTCTAGATGGGGACGTTATCCCCACTTGATATAAAGTCCTGGAGGGCAGGGACGTATCTGATTTGTTTACCACTGCAAACCCCGTGCCTAACACACGGTAGACAGTAAATAAATATTTGTTGAATAAATTAATATAAGCTCTCTGAGCCTCTGTTTCCCCTGAATCAAACAAGATAATGTAGGTAAAGCCCTAGTACAGTGCCTGGCACAGAATAAAAGCACTTAAGAAATAGGAGGGTTTTATTAACGGGAAGAGATTATCCCTAACCACCAACCCTACAGAAGAAGAGTAAAGGGCAGTTAATTTGATGCCCTTGTAGACACCAAATAAAATGGTTAGATTTCCTTATTTGAAGCTACCAACCTCTCCCCTTTATTCCTCATCAAACGTTGGCAAGAATCCCATGGAGAACTGAACCCCAGCCCATTTCCTTTCACATCAGTCTCCCCACTTAGCCAAACTTTCAAGCTAGAGATGAGTTCTCAAAACCTAACTTGTTTTGCATATATTTACATATAATTGGCATACTCATGTTCTATTAGCCTAGTCTCTTTAAAGAAAAAAAACAACTGTGTCTCTCTTGAGGAGTGGAACCCTGCTTGGTATGAGTGGAGTTCCTATCAATGCCAGTGCTCTAGCAGTCACTGAGAAACCCACCACCAGGCTGCCTGGCCCACGTGCTTTCCATCACTGCTGGCGAGCCACAGCAAACATGGTGAGTACCAGCTGGAAAGTGGAGAAAAGCTCCTTGCCTAGAGCCTGGCCTATGATTTCTCCTGCTCATGTAGATAGGACCAGGGATGGGAGGACACGTACATCCCTCCCATTGCCCCCCAACTCCCAGCCCTACCATCTATCCACCAAGGAAGCTTTGAGCAATGGATCTGCAGCAAGTCACCTGAATTCCTGAGTTGCTGAGCCTAACTCATCGGCCTATTTACATCATAGTGAAGGTGGCTAAATGAGAGGATGCACAGAGCAGGGGTGCCCCCTCTTTTGTTCATTCCTTAAAGTCTTGTCAGCTGTCCACCCTCATTACCTAACTAGTGTCATCCTACTCAGAGAGAGGGGCTGCTGCTTACCTGGGTGACCAGCTGGTCTGCAGCTGCCTGGGGTAGTGTCAGGTGGAAGAGGACTGAGGCCAGGACAGCTGCTGTGCTCTGGGCCAGGACATAGAAAGCCCCTGGAGAGGGTCAAGCCAGTGGGCACAGAGCAGTGCCAGAGTTAGGGCTGGGATTTGGGACCTACTGACCTCACTATAAACCTGTGCCAGGCTCACTACCAGCAGCTCTCCAGGCAGGGGTTAGGGACTATGCCTGGCACAGAGCTCCCACTGGGGCATGAGGCCCTAAGGACAACCCCTACAAAGACCAGAGTACCCAGGTCTTCAACCAGCACTTCTTTCTAAAAACATTGGCTCCACAGGTCCTGGCAGGGAGGAAAGGGAAGGCAAGGCAAGATCAGAGACTATCTGTCTGGGCTGGCCACGTCTGCCCCACCCTTCTGCCCACTGGTCTCCCATCCCTCTCCTTCTTTATCATCTCTCTGTTCCCCTCCGCCTTAACAAACTCTCCCAGTCAGGCCTCAGCCTCCTCATTCTGCACCTACTGACCTCCAAGCACGTGATGTGAGAGGAAGGAAGGACTGAGGGACAGAGTAAGGGAGTGGTCAGAGATATTCCCCCACTTGGTTGGCCTGGGATTTAACAATGGAGAAGAGGAAAGGTCTCGGTTTCAATAGGAGAAGGATGGAGTCTATAGAAAAAGATGGTGGTTCTTCTCTCCGCAGGAATCTCATCTCCCAGATCACCATTTTGCCAGCCTGGTGCAGGGTCTCTGTTGGGCATTCTGCTCCAGTTTGGAGACTGATTTTCTAGGTCTAAGTGAGCGGAGTTGGGAGGTAAAGAGCAAGTGTTTCAGGTACCTTCCCTGGAGGAAGACGCAGCTAGAGAGAGGAGAGCTCCACTCCTGTGATCTTCAGCCAATAGAGAGGAGCCTCATCCCAGCCCTGGTCCCCTAATCTCCAGTCAGAGCCCTCCCCGAGGGAGCCTTAGACATCGTAGTGACACCATCCTCACACCCAGGCGTCCACTCTCCCCAGCCCTGGCCCTTCTCTCTCCTACTAAGCTCTTTCTTCCTCTTTAGCCCTTCCACGCCAGACTGAGTGAGGGGCAAGAGCTATGATGGCTTCCGTCAACCAGAGAGGCTCAAAGTGAAGACAGAGACTCATCCTTCCACTCCCTAATCATCTTTATTAACCTGGGTTTTAGGAGCTGGAGAGGTAAAGAGGAAAGCTAAAGTGGGAATCGGGAAGACAAGGAGAAGAATTTCAGGCAGGGCAAGGTAAGGACATCCTCATCCCTCACCAGAAACAGAGTAAACCACTGAGAAGGTCCCAGTGCTGAACTCGCACCTGGGTCATTGGAATCTGTACAGGAAAGTGCCTTTGAGGAACTGCTGGGAGTGCAGGGCATTCCTGGGGTCGACACTCCTGGGATCACCCAGGACACACCCGATTCGCCTTTGTCTTCTTACCTCGTTAGCTTGTTCATTTTTTTTGCTATCATTCTACTCCATTCTCGTATTTGGCATTCTTTTCAGGGGTTGCAAAAAACGTTTAGCTCTAGATTCCTCACCTTTCTGTCTTCTGGCCTTAAGCAAGCATACAAACACTTCTGAAGTTTTTTCCACTAGGAACTATGGAAGTGGAGAAAAAGGATTTGTAAAATAACAAACTTGGGGTAGTTACAAAGTTGTTTTGTTTTAATGGCTTGTAGTAGTAATCATCCTGGAGTCTCATCTCTCTCTGCACTTGATTATGTCTTGATTACTAACCATCAACCTCTCAACCTCTTGATATTCCTGAGGCTAGTCATCCTATGTTTACAGAGAAGTGCCATAAGAAGCAGAATCCATACAACTAGAGAGTAAGCGAGTTGATAAAGCTCAGGGAATCTTCAGACAGAGCTGTTTTCATTTCTCCCCAGTGGGTCCCCTGTGAGAGCCACCTCTAAGGTCATCCAGGACCAACTCACCACCTCTCTGAAGCTTCTCGCTAGCCAGCCCATATCATCAGGACCTAAAGAATAACCCAAGTTTGAGTTCCATAAAAATATCTACCTTGCTGATCTTACAGGATTGTAAGAGGATCAAATCAGATATGCCCAAGCAATATACAGATGTTAAGTTAGCTGCCTTTAATCAACATAGAAATGATTCATGAATTAATTAGATATAAACATAATTTACGATTATCAAGTATTGAACATCCTCTCTAGCAATTACAATGAATAGAGACATGGTTGAATAGAGATATGGTCCTGAGGGGCTGAGTGACCATCCATCTCTGCTTCCACCATGTGGAATCTCTATCCCAGCTCCATACTCAGAATGCCAGGTCAGCATGTAACCAGCCCCATTGTGTGGACAGTTTCAGTAAGACAAAGGCCCCAGTATAGCACAAGCCAGCCTAGCAGCCCCTTTGGCTAGCTCCTGAGGGCCCCCCTTCTCTCTCTTTCTCTGGTTATGCTTTGCTGACTGCTGACTCCTGGCAAAGTCCAGAACAATCACCAAGCTCTGAGTGCATCATTCCTCTCCCATCCATAGTTGAGGGCTCCAATTAGCACTTGGATCAGGCCAGGGCCCCCCATGTTAGAAATGGGGTAATCCAAGAAATAGAGTGAAAATAGACTGGCCCATCAATTCTAGACTATTCTTGCCTCCTTCTCCCCTTTCTTTCCTACGGAGTCAGATACAACCCCAAGGCAGGCAGACCAATGCTCACTATGGGCCAGGTCCTGTTCTAAGCCCTTTATGTGTTTTATCTCAGGGGCTGGTATTCCGTAGGATTGCACCTTCCCTACTTACTCTAGTTTACACTTCTCTTTGGATGACTTCATCTATGTCCACCTCTCCCTTGAAATTTATATCCATAGATCTGCAGAACATTTTCACCTGGGTGTCTCATAGACACCTCAAATTTAGCCTGTCCAAAACGGAACCAATTATCTTCCCCCCATCCAAACATGTCTTTCCTTCTGTATCCCCTCACTAAGTCAGAGACCTATGAATCAGCTTTCCCTTCCCCATCCTCTCACTCCCATCTCACCAGTCACCAAAGCTCCATCAATTCTACCTCTTAGATAGCTGAGCCCACACGGTGTCTCACCCGAGAACTCTAGTGGCCTCGGACCTTGTTTGATCCTGTTTCTAGTCTCTTCCCCTCCAATTTATTCTCCTTGTTGCTACCAGCTTTATCTTTATAAAAGTCCCTGAAATTTTTCATTTCCTTGTGTTCCCTTCAACAGCCCCGGAATGCCTGAAAGACGTTTTTATCATACACGACTCTTCATAATCCAGCCTCAACTTACTCTTCCAACTGCTCTCCTCATCTCCCCAGTGTGGACTTTGGCAATATTATGCCTCTTGTGGTTCCTCAAACAACCCACTCCATTTCATAAACCAGTGCTTTAGCCTAAGCTGTTCTCTATACCTTGAATGTCTGTTCTCCTATTGTCTGTCAAGTAAATTCTATTACTTCCTAATATTGTGCATGGAAATATTAAGAATTAACTACTTGTTCATTAGTGACAGGGCAGGGTAAATCATCTGAATGATGAAGGTGAGTTTACCAGACGGATAGTCAGTCTGTAAAAGTGAAGTAATGCAAGAGATGACAAGTAAGAAACTACTCCCCAAGCAGGGAACAAACAGGTGTGTCTAAGGGACAGTGTGAGGAATGTACCATGACTGCTTCAGCTCTCACGACCAGCATGGAAGCAAAGGAGAAATCCTACAGAAACACAGTCCTGGAACTTTCCTCTCATTACTAACAAAATACAAAGTACTGACAGAGCAGGACTTGGCTGAAGGAAATCTCTCCTCCACACCTTGGCTCCTAGACTTAAAAGGAATAGAAACCACTCTTCTCACATATTAAGCGGTATGAAAAGGCTGGGCCAGGCTGTCCCCTGGTGGAGAGAATGAGCCACTGCACTCCAAGAACGTGGACACAAAACTCTCTCCCTTTATACTTTCATTTATTCATTTAAAAACAATGCACAATTAATCTGTACTAAGGGGAATACTGAGGCCCTGAGGCACTGAGAACAAAGGACTTAATCCCAATTCTCAAGAATTCACAATGTAATAGGTGAGATCGGTAGCTGCCTCCTTAAATGTTCTCTTGGCAGCACTTAGGAGAATGGGAGACCAGTTAGAAGGCGACTGCAGTAGTCCAGGGGAGAAATAATGTGATAGGGATTCAATGACAATCAGTTATGTGAGATGAAGGAGACAAGGAAGTCAAGGACTTCCAGGCTTCTGGCCTGGGCAACTGGCTGGTTATGGGTTGTAGTTCACAGAGGCAGGGAATTGAGGAGGAGGAGGAAGTTTGTGCAGGAAGACAAAGTTAGCTTTATACATCTTAAGTCTGAGGTGACAGGGGGACATCCAGGTAGAAATGTCCAATAGGCTGCTGGATAAACAGATCTGGAACTCAGGAAAGACATACGGGGTAGATTGTGAGAGACCTTCTCCAAGAGGTGAGAGTGTATTCCACCAGCCACCAGCGTAGATGAGATACTCAAGAGAAATACGTATATTAGGGGAGAAGACAGCTGAGATCTTGAGCAGGCTGGGGTTCCCTCACCTGCTTAACCACTGTTGCTTTTCAAGCCATAGCTATGGCTTCTGGAGGTCTCCCTCCAACACTCCCTCAACTACTACTAAATCAGAGGCCTCTCCTTTGCTTCCTGAGCTCTCTGCAAACCACTTCAATCATGACACTTAGTGCCTCATATTGCAGCTGCCAATATTCTCATCTATCTCCCCACTAGACAGTAGACCTTTGAAAGAGGGGCTGTGTTTTGTGAGAAAGAACAAGAAGGTAAACAGCAGTCATATCACGTAAAGCCTTATGACCATGGAAGGGAATGTGATGCAGGCACATTGAAAGATTTAAGTAGGGGAGTGGCATGATGAGATTTGTGATTTAGGAATACCACTCTCCCTGTATTGTGGACACTGGATTAAAGGAGACAGATAGAATGGGAGACTAGCTTAGAAGCTACCACATTACCACATTAAAAGGAGAAAGCCCCAGTTGAGGCCAAGGATGACAGTGGCCTGAACTAGGACCATCTCCACAGGAAGTGTCGTTGGAACCCTAAGATAGGGGGACAATTTTTGCCTCTTAAAGACCTAAAATAGTTTTTTTTTGAGGGATAGGAAGACGGAGATAGGATATTGATATTGGGCTGGCGGGCAGAGCCTTGAGAAGTGGACAGATTGAAACATCTAAAAAGCAGGGATATGGCGCCTCAAGCAGATCAAAATGTTAAGTGTAGGCCCTCCACAATCTCCTACCTTGTACCTATTCCACTCTGAACCAAAACAGTGATACTTTTGGTTAAACTGGGAAAATCAAATATTGGGTTAAACCCTCCACTCCCAGCCTGAAAACACAAAACCAACATTTACGGTATTTATGTTATTTAGTATTTATTAAAACAACTGTGACTTAACCCAGTGGTTGCTATTTGTCAAGTTGTATTCTAGGATATTTTCTCATTTAATTTTTACTAAGGTCTGATGGCTATTTTTCCGTTTTAAAAATGAGAACACTAAGGCTCAAGGAAGTCAATTGATTGGCCCAAAGTCACACAGCAGAGTAGGGTTCGAATCCAATTATTGTTTAATTCTAAAATTTATACTTTTACCATCTTGCTACATCATCTCTCTAAAGGTCCCAATTAGTTAAAAAGTGAGCAGCAGCCCCCTGTGCAGAAAAATTGAATAAAGGCGCAACCAGCAAGCGGAACCAGAACAGACCCCACTAAGATGGCGGCTCCCTGCTGGTAGCGCTCTTTACGTCATCACACTGCGCGCCTCCTATCGCGCACCACGTGGCAAGGCCGAGGGCGGGCCGGTGGCGGGGGTCTCAGGCGTGGGGCGTGGCCCGCTCATCCGTGGCGCAAGATGGTCCTGCCCTTCGTACGGTCGCTGTGCCTGTGCCGCTGGGGAGCCAAACGATTGGGGGTCGCCGCCGCGGAAGCCCGCAGAGGTAGAATATCTTCTTTCCTCTCTTTTACCTCCAAAAAGGTTTCGGTCCGTTATTCACGGAGCCTACTTGGGTCACTTCCCTTCCCCCATCGGCCTTCGTCTTGGGATTCCAAACTTGGGACACTGTCCGGCTTCTTTAAATCCCAGGGCTTCCCCAGTCGAACTTGTCGGCTCTTTAGACTGCGCATCCTAAAGCGCCCCCACTCTCTTGCCCCCTAGACATGCTGACTCTTCCCTGTTTCCTCTGATCTCATTACTGCCAGCTTTAGATCGGAATACGTGTATATCCCTGGTTCTAGGGTTCTAGCCCCTGTCATCATCCGGTCTCTTTGCTCTGCCCGCAGGCATCAGTTTCAAACTGGAAGAAAAAACCGCTCACAGCAGCCTGGCACTCTTCAAAGGTGACACAGGTGTCAAGTATGGCCTGGTGGGATTGGAGCCCACCAAAGTGGCCCTGAATGTGGAGCGCTTCCGGGAGTGGGCAGTGGTGCTGGCAGACACAGCGGTCACCAGTGGCAGGCACTACTGGGAGGTGACAGTGAAACGCTCCCAGCAGTTCCGGATAGGAGTGGCAGATGTGGACATGTCCCGGGACAGCTGTATTGGTGTTGACGATCGCTCCTGGGTGTTCACCTATGCCCAACGCAAGTGGCATACCATGTTGGCCAACGAGAAAGCCCCTGTTGAGGGCATCGGGCAGCCAGAGAAGGTGGGGCTGCTGTTGGAGTATGAGGCCCAGAAGTTGAGCCTGGTGGATGTGAGCCGGGTCGCTGTGGTCCACACGCTACAGACAGATTTCCGGGGTCCAGTGGTGCCTGCCTTTGCCCTGTGGGATGGAGAGCTGCTGACCCACTCAGGGCTTCAAGTGCCTGAGGGCCTCTAGTTATATCCATCAATGGAGTCCCTAATCATGCTCTTGGCCAGCCTCCTGCTGAAAGTGTCTGAATCCTTTTAATTCTGCCCCAAGCAGCCTCTAGCTCCCACTATTCAGTGTCTGGACCTCTGTGCAATTCTTAGTCATCTTCCTCTCTCCTCCCCTGCGAAAGCTAGACATGCAGCCACCCTCTCCCCTCCCCCAAACTACCGCCCATTTCCGTGGCTACCAGGAATGCACTTTCCCTGATTGCCTCCCTGTGCCCAGGCCTTTCTCAGACTGTGTTCAGTCGTTGGGTCTTGGCTTTTAGCTTTGTTCGCATTTATTCATCACTGTGATACCTCTCCCTCTCTTTGCCTACATGTAACTTCTGTTTGTTGGGGCTCTACTGAATCTCTCCAGAGTAAATGCTTTCTACCTCTGGCTGGAGGAGTGGTGCAGTCAACGCTTGGCCCTTTCTCTACAGCACATAGAGTCTGGGCTCTGGCTCCCTCAGGAAGTGCTTTACTGACAGTGTCAGAGTGAGGACAGAGCCCTCCTTCCCCAGTACCTCAATGCCACAGACTCTCAGCTCCACACAGCTGTAGCTATCCCCTCCCTGAGTCCATCCGCCTTAATCTGCACACCTCTGACACAGTCGATCCATAATCATTGGGCCAGTTACAAGCATGACCAAAGGGGAAGAGACACTTGGGGCATATTGAGGGGATTAGTGTTAGAAACTTTATTCTTAAGAAGTTCTATCTTCATTCTGCTACAATTGGAACTTCCAGAGGGAGGAGGGAGGCCTGAGGTCTTGCACAATCCATTTTTGGGCCTGCTCAGACCCCAGCCTTCACCCCTGCTTGGCAGCAGAATACACTTAACCTAAAGCAGTATTTGGGGTTGAGGGAAACCTGGTGGGGTGAGTATGTATGTGAAATATATATTGTTTGGGGTCTATCTGACACTGTGGTTCTATCTTATTCTACCTTTATGATGGTGATGCAGCTGGGTGCCCCTACAGGAAAAAGAAAAGGATTGGGTTTAGCAAAAATAATTTGTGTAATTAAAGTTTATTTGAGCACAAAATACCTTCTCTGTCTATAAAATTGCTGTTAGCAGTAGCAGCAGCACTTCTTGGCCAAGGGGGGCAGAACTCTCCAGACTACTAAAACCAGGTGTGTAGCTCCCTGCCTTCCTCTGTGGATATATACATGTGCATGGTGGCTAGAGCCCCTTCACCAGTGTCTCTCTCTCATGATAGTTTCTCCAGGAAGAGGAAGAGGGGACCTGGGTGAAGACCTGGGATGGTTTTGAGTGGGGCAAGCCATTATGTTGTATCTTGAAGAAGCCCACAGTCTCCATGGCTAACCCTACTGCCGGTGTCCACCGAGGCACTTCTCTGTACTCTGTCTGCCAAGGGAATGGGGTGTTGTGACTCACAGAAAGCGTTGGCCTAAATCTTGGTCCCCACTGAAGCAGTGCGGCTCCCTGTAGCATGTTTGGTGGTTATGTGTTAAGTGTGTGGCCAGCTCATGCTTTTTCTTGAGCAGGGACCGTGTGTGCCTCATGTTCACACCATGCTCTCTAAGTTCTCTTTGGACAGCGCCTCAGCTACTGCTTCAGCCTGAGTCTCAGATGGCGTGTAGGAGTCCTGGTAATCTTGAAGCAGTTTCACCACCTCCAGGTGGTTGAACTGCACAGCATCATCCAGGGGAATGTTGCCCCACCTGAGAGGAACAAAGACCATGATCAGGCATGAGGACATCGAGAGTGCACTGGTAGTATATATAACTGTGGTAGCTGGAGGGAGCGGTGGAGAAGCTGCTGCCCACCTCCCATTCCCCCTTTCAGCTCAATCCTACTCACCTGTCCTTGACAAAAGGATTCACTTTGCAAGCCTCAATCAGGAATTTAACAACTTCAGTGTGTCCTAGGAATATGGGCAGAAGGAAAATGAGAGGTACAGATACTGAACCTTTTGGTGTTAACATTAGCACAGACCCTTGGCAGCTGGAGTCTGAACCAAGAGGGGAAGGGAAAAGGCCTCTTCCCATTTTGCTCCCTGCAGCACCCAATAATGGCCTGCAAACTGAAGTGCATCTGGACAAAACTAGTTGCTGCCCCTGTAATCTTCAAGGCATATACTCTGGGTAGAAAAGAAAGGGCTTTACGCTCTGCTTCCCCTCTTACTTAACCTTCAGATACCTTCAGCTGCAGCAACATGCAGGGCTGTGCGGGAGTCATAGTCTTTCTGTTCCATGTCCATGGCTGATAAGGCAAACCTGAGGGCAGTGGAAGCAGCTGGAGTTACCCACATCAGCCTAGAATCACTAGTGTCCTTTCTGAAGGGTCAGACTGGAAGGGTTCCAGAAAAAATAAAACAGAGCTATGCCAAGATCTGTAGACCCTGCACAGTCTCTGTTCTCTACCCAGATAAGACTATTTTCCCCATGTCAGAGAGATGGGAGTGTGACAGTTCCAGAAACATCTCCGCCTACTCAGTACATATTTGTTGATGTTGGTGATCTACTTGAGGCAGGGTCCTTACCTACCTCCTAGAACTCTGTTCTTTTTTTTTTTGAGGAAGATCAGCCCTGAGCTAACATCCGTGCCCATCTTTCCTCCACTTTCTATGTGGGACGCCTACCACAGCATGGCTTGCCAAGCGGTGCCATGTCCACACCTGGGATCCGAACTGGCGAACCCCGGGTTGCTGAAGTGAAACGTGTGCACTTAACCGCTTTGCCACCGGGCTGGCCCCCTAGAGCTCTGTTCTTAAGACCCAGTTTAATCGTAACAGTGGCTACCATTAATTAAGTTCTTATCACATGGCAGGCACTGTACTTTTTTAAAAAATCTCATTTAAATCCATTCTCTCTGACTCTGAAGCTGAAGCACTTAACTGTCTTGCTATGTTGACTCCTAATGAGATCTCTGACCAGGAGTCCTTCATTGTGTTTATTTGGTCACAGTAGAAGTACCTTCGAAGAGCTGAGACATCTCCAATATAGGCAGCAAATAACAGGTTCACCACAGTCTTGTTCTGGAAAACAAATCATACCCACCTGAGATTAACTGTGACTTTGAACCCACCCATGTCCAGCTCTGCTCTGTGACCCTCTTCATGGATGCTTAGCCAAAGGTATTGCTGAAGTGTTATGGAATGTTCTATTCTGAAATATTCTTATGAGCTACCTGGGGTTTTCCTTACCCGAACTTCTCCCCCTTCACGTCGTGGGTCTAACTTCCGAGCACAGTGTCTCAGGTTGTCATAATTGTGGAAATTGAAGAGAGACACCAACTTCTAGAATTGTAAGCCAAACAGATTGTTTACTTATTCCTTGTGCTTAGTAGGAGCTCAAAATTACTTTATTTACTCATTTAAGAATATTAAATACTATATGCAAAGTAACTCACCTGGCAGAAGCTGACGCCCCTATAGCTATTCCCCAGCTTGTCCAATGGAGGTGACAGACACATCATTCCCATGACATTGGGTACCACCAGGAGGATGGCTCCTGACACAGCTGACTTGGCTGGCAGGCCCACCTTGGGGATAAAGATGCGCTAGAGGTGTCCCAAGTCTGGGTTAACCAGTTAATCCATCCCAGGTGACTGCATGGGCAAAGCCTCACCCATCCCAACCTTTTGGCTTGTTAGTTAGCTTCTCTTCTTACTCCTCTCCTCCCCCGACACCCCCTTAAATTCATGGCTTCAGTAAGGAAATACTTATTGAGTATCTGCTCTGTGCTTGATGCTGTGCTAGAACTAGTACAAAGTCCTTTCACCTACATTCTGGTGGTAGGAGGTAGACAATAAACAAGTAAACGTATAAATAGACAAAAATCATCACAGCTTATGATAACACAGAAGAAAAGAAGTGGGGTGCTGTGATAGAAGTGGGAGGGGCCCACCGGAGGCAGGGTGGTCAGAAGAACCTCTTTGGAAGTGCCCTCTGAACTGAGACCTGGAGGAGAAGCGCCAGCCACTTGATGGGCGGCAGAAAGGCGGTCAGAAGCTGCAACATCATGCGTTTATGTATCTGAGGGATGTGGTGTGTTTGACAAACTCCCTAAGGATGCTTGGCCTGATCGCCTGGCTGGAAGTTAGTGAATGAGAGGCAGGAACAAGCTTCCACCTCTCCACCTTCCGAGACTCAGGGTGCTCTCTTCTTGGCTCCAGGCTCATGGCAGATGAATTGGCAAGGCCAGAGGCACTCACATGGAAGGCAAACTGGCCCGAGAAGTCGTACATGCCGCAGGAGTGCATGAGGCTGAGGGTGTTGCGCACTGCTTCAGCGCTCAGCACACTCTCGCCTGTGATGGGGCAGATCCCGCCATTGGCCAGGGTGGCTGCCATGACACTGCCTGATTCACAGGTCACCTCCACAGAGCACAGCTGTGGAGACAAGGCAGAGGTGAGGGTGTGGTGTGGACCTCAACACTGCTCTTGGGTGTAGAGCAATGTTCTTGGCATCCTGATCTGTCAGCAAATCCCACTGGAGAGGAGCATTTCTCTTGTGGGTCAGAGCAGGGAGGGCAGTCTGTCCTGTTCCTTGGGCCCTGTGCTGAACGGCAGTGTTGACTTACCTGGAAGTAGAGATCGAGGGCAGCCATCATGTCCACCCCCTTAGGAAAGCACTGTAAGGAAGAAGAGGGAAGAGCATTTCTCTTCAGGCCATCGGCAATCCCTGTCACACTGCCAGGATCTCAGCCAAAGTCCCCAACCCCGATTGCCCTTCCACCAGCCACAGAATTCCCAGGGACTTTCTCTGCTGGCCTCTCCCAGTTACCTTCTTTTCCTTTAGATAATAGCCGATGGCATAATTCCGATCCCCCGTTTCCTTCTCTGACTGGAATCTGAAGCAAACACCCAATTTAGTACTTGACATCTGAGGGGTGGGTGTGAGGAGAAGGGGGAAAAATACCTTCCCTGAGAGAGACAGAACTAGATCACACATGTCAGACTAAATCAGCCCCTTTATAACTTCTCACAGTAACACTGGAGGGAACTTCTGACCCTGAGCCAGCACCGGGCATGGCTTTATTGTAAAGTGTGAAAAACAAAACCCAAAAGTGTCTAACCATCTAGTCTGGAAAACTGGTGAGGTTTTTGGCTTTGAGAGGCTTGGCAAGAAAGGTCCTAGGTGCAAACCCTCACATGCCTCTCTCAGTAAGTACTAAACAGAAATGGAACAAATTCTTTTACAAAGTAAACAATTGTCAATGAAGGGGCTCAGAGGAAGCTGGGCCTGGGATTTCTTCCTCCTAAGATTCTCTCTCTCATCCCCCTCCTCCACACCGCCCCCCAACACAGTCAGCCACTCCTGCAAACAGTGCCTTACGTGGCATTGCTGAAACCCACGTATTCACTCCCAGCCATTCTGTTCAGATATTGCAACACCTAGAAGAGAACAAGGGTCACAGGAGGCACCGCATGAGTGAGGACTCCTCCTAAACACATCCTAGGCTGACAGCCCTTCTGAACTCCTCAGTCCTGATCCCAGCAGAGACTGCATGAAGCTTTCCTGTCTGAGGCCAGGAGATTCCCATACCCCTGGAAATAAGGCTTCTAGTGTGGGCTGGTGCACTGTCAAACTGGGGTTAGAGCCAGGCACTGGGGCAGCTGGAGAGGACGATGTGCCATGGAGAAAAGCAGCCAGGGCTGAGGAGCAAGGGAACTTACAAAATCAAACTTCTCTGCTTTGTTACAGTCCATCTGCAAAGAGAGAAGAGATGAGTTTTCCAAGCCTCAGAGGACAGCAGGAGAAGGTCAGAAGGACCTCGGGGAGTCAAAGTGTTAGACTGGTTTTACTGCTGGGAATGCGTAATATTTTATAATGACTTTTTTTTTTACAACTGAGGTTTTTTGTATCCATGCATATCAAATGACCTTAAAAACCACATCATTTAGATTTTATTATCAAGTAATGAGTACAGATAACCTTACCCATCCCTGAGTCTCACCCTCCCTTCCATTCTCAATCCCAACCCCCACCCTTGACTCCCACTTTCATTTTCCTGATTCCAGTTCTGTCTCCAAGCCCCAGCCCTATTCTTGATCCCCTTCCCCATTCCATACACCCCCGGCTGGAGCCTTATGGGGTCCTTTGCCTGAATCCCAGAGCCATCTCCAAGACTGGAGTGAGTGACAGGAATGGGATGAGGGTGTATGTTGCATATATTATAATATTCAATTATATCAATTATATTGATAAATAAAGCTAAAGATTTTAGCTGAGAGCCAATAGGGCCTGCTTAGATGGGAATCGGAGGAGGCCAGCCCCAGATACAGGGTTGTAGATAAAGCTATTCCAGAGCAAGGGGAGAGCCTGAGCCTGCTCCCCCCACCCCACCCCATATTGCTTCCGGTACGTATCAACTACAGTGTCAACACCACAGGTCTCTGACACCTGAGTCCCTGGGGGAGGGTTCCTAACACCGCCCTCCCCAGGAGCGACTGTGATTGGCTCCAGAGTGTTGTTGCCTACATGCTCTCAGGGCCTTGCTCAAGCCCTGGGAGACCTACAGCTGACAGCCCAGCCTGACACCCTTGCTCAAGGCCAACTCACAGTTCCAGGTGACGTGAATAGCTGCCCTGGCCTGGCCATTCACCCTTCCTTCCATGCGTCCCTCACCCAGAAGTGGCCAATCAGTGCCTAATGGTGCTGTCCTCCCCCTGTGTCTGGCATTTGGCCGTTGGTCCTAGGCAGAGGTCAGGACCTGCTCACTTCTCTAAGGGCCAAGAAGCTCTGGGCTCCAGATTCACAGGTGGGGGCCGAGGTACAGTGCCTTTTCCTAACATCCTCAGCATAATATGTGGGTCCCTGCTGTGTCCTCACTGCCTCCTGGGGACCCTCAAAGGAATCAAGACCCCACCAGTCTTCCTGGAGAGCTGGGCAGATATGCGGGATATAGGAACAGGGGGGTTTAGAGAACAGTACCTTCCAGAAGGCTAGGGTGGCACTGACCTTGATCAGGGAGCTCACGACAATGGCACCAGCATTGACCATGGGGTTATGGGGGATTCCTGGGGAAATACAAACCACTCAGAGTCTTATCAGCCACTGAGCAAAACCTCCTTTAGAGCTGCCCACTCTGCAGGGTAGACAAGAAAGATTGCTGGGGAGGATGGAATGACAGAGCTCATCAGGAAGGGCAGAGAAACAAACAAAGCTGGTAGGATAGGGGAAAAGAAGGGGGCGTCCAGGAGTTTGGCTGAGCCCAGCAGTGCTCACCTTCCTCATTGAGGGAGAGCTTGTTGTAGCGCAGGCCGCTGGGCTCCTTGCCCACAAACTTGTGCACGTAGTCAGTGCCTAGGGTGCTTATGGAGATGGCATAGGTGAGGGGCTTCACACAGGACTGCAGGCAGAAGGGGATCTTTGTGTGGCCCACGGAGTGCCTGGAGGCAGACAGGCGCCATGAAAGGGGTCGGCCTACGTTCTGACCTGTGCCCTGCCTCCCCTTCCTCTCACCCAGCATCTTACCGCTGACCATCCACCGTGCACAGGGAGACGCCCCACAGGTCTGGATTTGACTTGGCCAGCTGAGGGATGTAGGCTGCCACCTGGGCATGAGTGAGTAGAGAAAACAGAAACAGATGGAGATATGGATGTGGAGCGGGGCACAGAGCTGAGGGTCAGGGTCAGGGGAATCTTTTAGATAAAAGCTAAAATTCTGTCTTCTGCAGGGCAATGGGTTCCCTCCTGCCTGTTGTTCCCAGAGACACCCAAGCCTTAAGTCCTAGAAGGCCTTATCTTTCCCATAGAGATGGCAAGAAAGCCCATGGAAAGTAAAAAGAGGAGAATTCTGGGGTCAGCTTCCCATTCTGGTTCTTAGGCTCAATTCCTTTCTAGGTTTCTTTCAAAGTTCTGTTCAATCTGTTTGCCAACTGTCCCCATAAAAACCTCAGATTCCTTCACCTGCTCTAGAAATCAAATGTATAGAAATACATAAAGCCCTTGTCCTCATTTTTAGAGGCTCTGCTTCTCATCTCTCATCCATTGGATTCCCAGCCCCAAGAAATCTCCAAGAAGCAAGGTATATCTGGCCCAGAGCCCTTGCCCCTCCCTTAGTCCCCTGGCCCTCACTTTGCCTCCAGTGAGCTCTTTGGCATCCTCAAAGATGCGATCCACATGTCCCGTGAACTCCTCAAAATCAGGAATGACAAACTTCTTTCGGAATGCCTGGGTCAGGAGCACAATGTTGCTGCTCACACACCTGGATCCCAGACACGATTGGGTTAGGGGGCTGGAGAGATGCAGATGTGACTCACTCTGGAGCCATGGAAGTTGGGAATAAAGAAAGTGTGAGTGGTTATCAGGTTTGGGACCAACAGTTGTGTGACCTTTGGCACGTTACTTTATCTTTCTGGGTCTTAAGTTTCTTTGCCTCTAAAATAATGGGTTGTAGTGATGTGGAAAGATATCCCAAGACACAGGATATGAGAAAAAAATAAATATCTGAATAATATGTATAGTAAGTCACCTTCATATTTAACAAATCCTAAATCACATACATATTTATATATATTCCTATATGTATGTAAATGCATAGGGCATTATCCTGAAGATACCTACTAATCTCTTAACAATGTTTCTAGGAAAAGGGACTGGGATTGGGGAGACAGGGGAAGGAGGACATGTATTTCTATATTGTGTGAACTTTTATAATGAATATCTGCATATTCATGTGTTACTTGTGTATTAAGTAATAAAATAAAATGAAGAATGGAACTATCCAGTCCCCAGCATCCCTCCCTGATGTTGTAGTCTATGTCCACAGAACAGTTTTGAGAGTGGTGCCCTTATTTCTGGGACCCTCACTTTTGGAAGAGATCTCGGTCCAAGAGGCCACCACTGCTGGACTCTCGAACCATGCGGCGCATCTGGCTCATGCAGTCCCGGAGCCGAGGATCTGAGGTCTGCAGTCCGGTGGCCTTCAATGCCTTTAGGGGAAAGCAGCAGTTTAGTAAGGTCAGCTACAAGGACAGAAATCCAATCCTAATAATCTTTCCCAATGGAGAAAAACTCACTCAACCCCAACTACTACAGTAGGTGGAACAAATGGGTGTGCAGACTAAGAAAGGAGGGAATGGAGCAGCTTTGAAGGCTAATAGGGGTTTCCTGCCCACCCTTTTTTTTTTTTTAACCAAGGCAGCTGGTTTCTGAACCCCTTGGGGTCAAATTCCTAAACCAAGAAGATGGGTTGAGTCAGAGGGTTTAATCTTGCCACCGTGGAGCAGGAATGGGATAGCCTCATCAGCCGAGGCATCTGCCATCATCTGCTCTTCTTCATCCTCATGAAGCAATCCATTAGCTGCCCTGCGCTTGTCCTACCCTCCTTTTCCCACTTTCCAGAGATCCTAAGGGATTAGCCTTCTGAGCAGGTAGAGAGGAACTTACAGTAGTGAACTTGTGGATAGGGATGCGCTCCTGTCCCTCGGCAATAGTGTAGAAGAGCAGATCACCCAGGCGGGACAGCATGCCACTCTCTGAGGAATCACTGTTTGGGGCAGAGCCGGGGAGGAGGACAGGAACCTGAGAAGTGCTTCCTGCTCCTCCTCTCAGAACACGGGCTTATAAGTAGGGAGGTGTCCTCACTCTGTGCCTCCTCCCTGAACCATCTGATCTAAACCTATAATTCCAACTTTCACATCTGCCCTGAGAAGTCTTACATCTTACTCTCTAGCTTTCTTTTGTTCTTAACCTTCAGACCTTTATTTCTAGCTGCCTTCTAGAGACTTCCATTTCTAGATGTCCCACAGGCACCGCAAACTCAACATGTCCAAACCTGAGGTCATCCCACCCCGCTCCCTCTGCTCCTCGTCTTCAGTTTCCCACTGGGTTAATAGCGTTACCACTCACCCGGGGGCCAAGCTGGAAATGTGGAATCATTGGGATAATGCCCACACCTTACATCCATGTGCAGTTGGTAACCAACATTGCATGAATCTACCTCCATAATGTCTCTCCAACCCACCCTCTTTTCTTCTCTCCCCCTGTGCCAGGATGGTGTAATAGAAAGAACCAGAGCTTGCCCCTTAAAAGTTGTGTGATATCTTAATATGGAAAATAAGGTTATTTAATATTGCTGAACCTGTAAAATAAGGGTAGTAATGTCTGCTTCACATGGGTGATATGAGGCTTAATTAAAATAACATTCCATGAAAAACTGTCTTTCACAAAGCTGCTGCTCAGTAAATCATGCTTCTCTATCATCAGCCCCCTATCGTCCGTTATCTAACCGCCAATACGCTCTCTTGACTTCCAACCCATCTTCCACAACGTGCCTAGTTATCTTTCTAAAACTCAAATATCATTTTTCTACTCAAAAACCTTTGACAGCTCTCCCAAGCCTACAAAATAAGTCCTTATTTCTTGCTATGGCATTCAAGGCTCTTTAAAACCTGCCAACATTTCTTTCCTATTCTCCAGTGTGCCCCCACACTCTAGTTATGCCAGGTAAAGGGGGCTCCCCAAATGGGGCAGGCACTGTCAGGCTTCCTGGTCTTTGCTTATGCTGCAGCTTCTGCACGGAATGACCTTTTTCTCCTTCACCTGACACAGTCCTGTTCATCCTTCAAGGTCCAGATCAAATATTACTAACTCTGTAAAGGCTTCCCAAACATCCAAATTTTGCTTATGCTACTGGTATGACATCATCTTATTGACAGAAGGATCTCCCTTGCCCCACTGTTAGGGCTTTGTGTTTTATATATCTTTGTCTTCCTAGCCAATGCTAGGCCTAGCCAAAGTCCTAGCCCACACTGGGTCTTCAATAAGGAATTACCAAGTTACATTTCTAGGAAAGCCCTTGTTCCCCAAAGCGTCTCTCTTGCTGGCTTATAGCACCTAGAATTCCAGGTACTGAAGACTTCTTGGCCTTCAAGAATTCTCCTATTAATATGGTAACAGATTTAGAGGAATTATTTTATCAGATCATTCCAAATATGACAGCTATTTAAGACGCTTCAAAACCCTTTGATCCAACAATTTGACTTCCAGGTATTTATCTTATAGGTGTACTCACATACCTACAAAGGAACATATTCACAGTTATTCATTGCATAGTTAGTAATAGACTGGAAACAACCTACATGTGCAACAGGGAAATGGTTAGGTAAATTATGGTATAGTCATATAATGGAATATTATGCAGTGTAAAAAAAGAAATGAGGGCGTGCTTTAAGTATTGCTATGGAATGATCTCTAAGATGCGATACTAAATAAAAGAAGCAAGCGGTAGAACAGTGTTTATAGCATGGTGCTATTTATGTTTAAAAGAGAAAAAAATATGTTTGCTTTTTCAGGCACAAAACATTTCTGGAAGGCTATCTAAGAAACTGTCAAGACTGATTTACCTCCCTCTAGGGAGATGAAGCAGGTGCTGGGCCAAGGAGTGGGAGGGATACTTCCCACTATATATCTTTAAGCCATATGACTATGTGGATATTATGTACTGAATATCATATATATGAATATGAATATATTATCTATTGAAACAATGCATTAACAAATAAAAAGCCTCTCAAGAGCTTGGCATAGACTAGGCATGTGTGTGTTCTGGGCCAGAAGGAATACCAGGAGAGGGGGCAGTTTTCCTGTTTCCAACGAAATCCAATTGTGACAATGAGGCTAGTGCCTACAGAGAGGAGAGGATCCATATGATAACAGGGGAAGGGAGGGAAAAACTACCTGAGGAATGACTCAAGTAGGATTGTATGTAGCCACACTGAGGGCAGGTCTCTGTGCCTGGAAGCTGAAGGAAGACAGGAAATAATGCCATACCACTTCCTGTAGCACAAGCTTTAAAAACGTGCACACCCTTCAACTCAGATATGATTGACCTACGATATAATGTTGAGGGAACAAAGCAAGATGAAGAACAATGTGGATAGTATGATACCATTTGTATAAAAAGAGGGGAAATAATATCAATATGTATTTGCTGATATATGCATAAAATATCTCTAGAAGGTTCTACGAGATATCGATGACGGATGTCTCTGGGGAGCAAAATTTCCTAGGAATTTGCTCTAAGAAATAATTAAACAAGTGCATAAGAATATGTTGTAAGCAAACTCAAGATTGGTTAAATAAATTATGATACCTCATAAACTGGAATCTTAAAATGGCAGCCATGAAAATAACAGTATCATACACACACACATTCAATGATATTAAGTAGCTGTTCATAAATGGAAAAGATAGTTACCAAAGAATATGAATACTATGATCCTATTTTTGTTAAATTTTATATATGTATAGGATATAGATGGGTATATGTAACAATGTTAACTGGTTACCTCTAATATTGGGATCTTTATTTTCCTCTTGATACTCTATCTTGTTTTTCTTTTATAATCAGAAATACAATAAAGCTAAATATTAAAAAACAAATAAACAATAACCTGAATAACAGGGCACTTTGCTGCCCTCCTTGCCCCCCAAACACAAGAACCCCTCCTCTTCAAGGTGTCACACTCCCAGAGCTCATCTCCTCCAGTGCTCTCAACTCCTTCTGCCCAAGGGAGCGTCAGTCCCAGGCCATTCCCAAGAAGTCCCTGAGGAGCACAAGCAGCCACAGGCAGGAAGATCAAAGTTCCTAAAAACACTTCCATCACCTGACGCCACTGGATAAGGAAGTGTGTGTGGGGAACCCGGGATACCTCCTGTCTCCCATCCCACAGAAAGAGTGAGGGTGAGGGAGGTTAAGTATTTGCTTCATCTCATCACCATTTCTCCCATGATGACTATTTGGGAAAAGTTGGGGTGGAGAGTAGAACAGAAGAGCAAGGGCTTATTCTTGAAAGTTTAAATGTTTCATGTCTCCTTGAGAAGAGGCTGATGGAAAGGTATAGCATAATAATTATTATTAATAGTAAATAAGGGGCCAGCCCCGTGGCTGAGTGGTTGAGTTTGTGCACTCTGCTTTGGTGGCCCGGGGTTTCGCCAGCTCGAATCCTGGGCACCTACATGGCACAGCTCATGAGGCCATGCTGAGGCGGCAGCCAGCATGCTGCAGCTGGAAGGACCCACAACTAAAAATACACAACTATGTACCGGAGGGCCTTTGGGAGAAAAAGGAAAAATGAAGTCTTTTAAAAAATAATAATAATAAATAAATAATACCTTATTGGTCTGTTACCTGTCAGGACAGGGACTCTAGTGGTGGTGAGGTAGTGCTGTGGGCTGTCTGGCTACTTTAACTGTGGTGTGCATGTCTTTCTGAAAGTCATCAATAGATGTCAATGACGGGGGAGATGATCCATTTCCTGTTTTGGCTATAAAAGAACAGGGGCTACTTGGACAGAGTCTACGTTGGCTTCTGAGGAGGACAAAATTTCCTGCTCAGCTCCGTCTGCGTCTTGCAGAAAAGAGGCTCAGCCACAAAGCGTTCCGAGTGGTGGGGGAGAGAGGTGCAGCCTATCGGGCAGAATATGAGCCCACGGGAGGAGAACACTTTAAATCAGGGAGCCTGACTGCACAAATAAAGGCTCTGACTGCCTCTGGTTTGGGAAAACTGCGTCTTATGAACCCCCCCCCCCCCCCCACAAAGATTTTCCAAATTCAGCGACCAATTGGAAAACCACTCTTATTCTACAGATTAGGGACAGGGACCTCTGATAACGCACACAACCCAACACATACGCAAACGACAAACGCCTGTACCTGCGCACCAATAATACTCACGCATCACACATTACACGCTGAGGATACACCAAAACACAAACACATCACACACACACACGAGTACACCAGGACTCGAGGCAAGAGACTGTTTCATACCCACGCATCCCCTAAAATACACACGAGGACCGGGGAGGAGAGGGAGGGTAAGGATGGGCGGTGCGCACAGGGCCCTGCACTCAGACACGTGCACCAAGCAACACTCCGTGCAAATCGCCGTTCCCGGTTAAGCACGCACCTTGCACAGGCACCATCCCGAGGACCGACCAGCCCAAACGCCCTCCCGGGCGGACGGCACGTTACCGCCCGAGCGCGGCGGACCCAAAGCCCCAAATCTAAAGGAAAAGGCATCGTAGGCTAGTGAGAGAGGAGAGGGGAGACGAGATGAGCTCCCGGGGGAAGGGGATTCGGGAGCTAGCGAGAACGACAGCGGGGGTGGGAGCCAGCCTGTCCCCTGTCCCTGTCCCGCGAGCCTTACTGATCCTGGTGCTGCGGCTGGTGGCAGTGCGGCGTCTTCTTGCCCTGCGCCGCGGCCTCACTGAGGTGGTGCCGGACGCCCCCGCCAAGGAGGGGGCTCCAGCTCAGGTGACCCCAGCCTCCCCGCCAGCAGTGACTGCCCGCCCGGCTCAGCGCATTCTGCAGAGCCCTCATGGAGCGCATCCCCCCAGCGCGCAGCCCGCTCGGTCACAGCGCCCCGGGCGTCTGAGCGGTGGTTGGAGGGAGGGGCGGAGGACTCGCAGACGAGGCAGGTGGGGGGAGCCCCATGATGGAATGCGGCGCCTGGGAATGGAGGGGAGGGGCCCGGTGGGTGGGACTGGGGTAGGAGGTGGGACCGGTTCCTGTAAGGCTCGGGCCACTGCCAGGGGCACCCAATGCCCCCTAGCCAGAGGATGGGTAAGAAGTGTCACCGATAGGGGAGAAAACAGGGCGGAGGTGGTCTAGCGGGTGGTGAGAAAAGGGCAGCGTCTGGGAAGGGATGGACACTGCCCAGGCCCAATCATTATGGAAGCAAAAAACTTGGGGGCGGGGAAAAGACGAGGCTAACCCAATGAGAGCAGGGCGCAGGGCGGTGGGCCGTCAAAGGGGCCTGCGGATTCTTCCGCGGTCCGCGCCCCCCGGGCTGGGCTGGCGTGCGCACGCCGAGGGCGGGAAAGCCGCGGCTGGGCGCCTGCGAAGCCGCGCGTACTTGGCGAGGATGTGGCGGGGTCGGAACAATGCAATTCTTGGAGAGAGAGGAGAGTGGTACCCCTCTTCACTCGAACGAGAGTGAGCCCTAGTCAGGAGGGCACTCAGTGACCTTCGCCGTTCGAAGGCCAGCACCCGCCCTCGGTAACCCTCCTGTAGTACGGCATGGAGGCCACGCGACCGCCGGGCCTCCCGCACGCGCTACCGGTGAGTGCGGAGTCGGATGGCCGGAAATACCTCGAACAGACACAGCCTTGGCACTTTAGTGAGGTCATGAGGCGGCCAAAAGGGCATCCTGGTGGTTGCTAGGATGCTTGGGTTCTCGTTTTATCTCTGCGCGTTATTTGGTTGCTGTTTAGGACTTGGGTGTTCTTAATTATGAGCCCTTAAACATTTTATAAAGCATTGAGTGTTCCCAAAATTTTAGCTATTTTAATTGATTCCCCCTGTATTCCTCACGGGCAGAAAAAAAGTGATGTGCAAAAAGAATTTTGAACACTAAGCACGTTCGGGAATTTTATTATATGCAACTAGAACATTCACCTGTTATCTTCACAGCGCCTGACACAGCGTCTATATTTAGTAGGAGCTCTTCTAAGTAATAGCTCTTATCTAGTGCTTAGGTGTGCCAACCACTTTATATAGTCTCTCCCTCTTACCAGAGACCTACAAAGTAGTTACCATTAGTACCATTTTGAAGATGAGGAAACTAAGACTCAGCAAATTATTTGAAGAAGATAACCCAGCTAATACGTACCAGAGCCAGGAATCAGACCCGAGTCTCTGACTACCAGGCTCTCTCCATCATGCAGCTCTTTCCAGAATTAACTGTGGCACTGAATTATCCCAGGAAATGACCTCCATCCCTAAAGGAAGCACTTTATGTGGAAGCATTATGATAGAGTACTGACACTTGCCTAGAGGCTGGCTGTATCACAAAATAGCTCTTTTTGTTTTTGATTAAAATGAGCATCACGGGTAGCCGTGGGGAAATAAATATCAAAACCATACTCTCTTCTGTTCTGTGGAAAGATGGGTTCTCCTTTGCCTTGTTTGGTGTTGGAGGGTTTATTTGGTTTGAAACCAGGTGGAGTGACCTTTCTTTTGTTTTTGTTTATTTTTCCCTTCTGCAGTCATTTCCTGTCTCATTTCCTATCAGCGGGACTCAAATTCAGGGACTCCAGCTTGCTCTGGGCTGCCTCATGCACGGCTTTGCCCATGACTTCTTTAAGAAAGTTCTGGGTCTTAATACTTGGTATATACTCAAGCCAGCTTAGTTTTTCCAAATATAACAGGGTAATCTTATCCTTGTTTCATAGGAATGTTATTTCTCTGTGGCTTTTTGAGCTGCCAATAGAAAGATACCATATGTTAGGGAACTTCTAAACATTAGTTATTTGCTTCCTTTTATTTTCTACCCCTGCTTTTTTGAATTAGCTTTAATGATAATCAGTACTGAGTTCCTCATTCTCTTTCTCCTTGGTTCTCTCTGATAATAGGAACTGGTTGGGCAGTGAAGAAAGCCTACCTGTAGAGGGGAGGTTCTTTGCATAGAGAACTAGCCCCCAGCTGCACTTTGACCTTTGGACTGATTTTTCTTCTGCTGCGATATTGCTGCCTTTGCATAAGGATGGAGCAGAAACTTGTGACTTGGGAGGCCCACAGCATTGTATAAAGTGTGAGATACTCAAGAAGAACAAGTTTTGTCATCCCAGTTGTTAAAGCTTGGCAGCGTCAGGACCTTTTTTTGTTTCTGATTTGAAAAGGACGCATCTAGTTAGTCTTTGCAAAAGTATTAGCCCACTAATACTGGCCAACTAGAAATGAGGCTTTACGTAAGTGAAAGAAAACTCTTTCATGTGTCTCTAGTGGTAGGTTTTTAAGTCAGTCCGTGGTTGCGCCAGAGTTTTGTGGTGTATGGGGGAGGATTGGTCTTAATTATTTTGAATCCTTAAATCAGAAAAGCTAAATCCTCTGTGGTACAGTACTGGAAAGTTGATGTTTGTGTCTGGAGAATTTTTATTTGTTATGATTTAGAGACTCTCATTTATTCTGCTCTTCAAACTGTGGCTAGGATGTTAATTAGTCCAAATGAAAGATTGTTTTGCATAAATTATTATTTTTTCATTAATCTTTGTTCTGCTAATGCTACTATTGGTGCATACTCTTTCCTGCCTTAGTTTCTCCATTTGTAAAAGAGAATCCTGTATTTTATTGGGTAAAATATAATTACTGGAAACTCTGACATAATCTTCCATTCATTCAACGAATATTTATTCATTGGCCTACAGTGTGCCAGGCCCAGTGCTAGGGAATCTAGGAATTAACAACGAAAAAAACAAAAAAGAGTTTCTGACTATAGGAAGAAATGAGAAAGCCAGTATTTACAATTCTTAATGAAAAATGCTGAGATGAAGAGGTATGCAGAAGAAAGTGTAAAGAAGGGGCACCTAACTAGCCTCAGGGTGAAGGGCAGCTGAGATAAAGGGAAGGGGCCTGAAGGGATACTGGATGACAGGAACCAACTCTTAACCGATGAGAGGTGTTTGCAGGGGAGATAAGGAAAAAGGTGTTCCAGACAGAGGGCTCTGCAGAAAGAAACATAGCAGGAGAGGAACATTTAAGGGATTCTAGATCAGTTTGGTTGGAGTGAAAGTTTGGTTGGGTATGAGAATGTGTGGACCAATGAAGCTGAGGATGTAGGTGGGGGCTGCATCATGAAGAGTTTTGAACACTGAGAAGAATATTCAACTACATCCTAATGACAGCTTCATAGTCAACGTTCTTTTAAAGCTCCCCTACTTAAACTCACCACCCCACTGCTTCACAGAGAAGCTCTCGATGTCCTGTCATTGCACTTAGAACGCTTTCTATCCCTCCAGATGCTGCTGAAGAGGAATCCTTCCTCCACTCTGAGTTTAATCTCTCCACTTATTTTGTTCTGTTTTTCAATTTCTTCCCCTTAATGACTCTATCCTTTAGCATATAAATATGCTCAAGTCTCTGCTGTCTTAAGACACAACTACTATATTTTGACTCTTTTTTTGTGCGGGTGATTAAATTCAAATATATTTCAGTTAAGCAGCTTTATGCAATTCAGATTTTCCATCAGTATCGCTCTTTTTTCTTTTTCTTTGAAAAAATTTTTTTTTAGAAAGATTAGCCCTGAGCTAACTACTGCTAATCTTCCTCTTTTTGCTGAGGAAGGCTGGCCCTGAGCTAACATCCATGCCCATCTTCCTCTATTTTATACATGGGATGCCTATCGCAGCATGGCTTTTGCCAAGCGGTGCCATGTCCACACCCAGGATCCGAACTGGTGAACTCCAGGCTGCCGAGAAGCAGAACATGCAAACTTAACCACTGCGCCACTGGGATGGCTCCTTTTTCCATTTTTAAATTGAGATATAATTGATATATTTTAACTCTTATCTGTTATCCTTTTACTACCAAGTTTTTTGAAAGAGTCATTGTACTTACCGCTTCTTTATCCTCACTTCTCATTCTCTCCTTGATAGTGGTGAAGCTAAGCTGATGCTGCCATTGTGTTGCTTTGGGTTCATGGGCTTTAAAGGATTCATTGGAGTTGAAAGTTTAAATAATATTAATCAAGGCTATGGGATAGATTAAAATATTTAAAAATTGTTAAGACATCATTAGTAAGCACATGTATTTGAATGGGATTTAGATTCTGGCTAGAGCACTATGATGCTGGTGTACATGTTTTAACTTGATGTTAGATCTTCATAGAGTAAATGAAATTTCATATAAGTTCAAATGTATCTGTTATCTATTCCAATGTGTTTTCCTCATTCCTCTTTGGTTTAGTAATTACAAAACCAAATTTTATAGGACTGAAAAAGTAGAAGCATGAGCATGTAAAAAAAAAATCACAATATATTATTATACCAGTCAGATTTACAATGCTTTAATGCATATTTTCTCTATTTTGCCAAATAATGTCTCCTTTAATCTGACTTCTCTGGTAGCCATAAGAATAGATTCTAGGAAGTCTGAATCATTTATAATATGCTGAGAGAAAATAGATTTTGCCAGAATTCCTAAAAAAGATTTAAAAAAACTCTCTATAGACTAAAGCTAATTTGGAAGAATTTGAAATAACGAAAAGAAAAAAACCTTCAGAGTGTGGTTGATAGCATTTTAATACTTGTTTTTTTTAACCTAAAGAATATGAAAAATGTTTTCAGAATCTTGTATTACAAAGTACTGAACAAAACCATTTCTAAAAGACTAGGTAAAATTAATTTTTAACCACATTTGTCTACTTAAACACTCCATAAACCATAATTTCTCAAGATCTTATGTAATTTGAAGTTTTTTACATCATCCACTTTTGCCTGTCACTTTGCTGAAAGCTGTTGTTACACCTTTCTGATCTTTGGGAAATTTTTAGATAAAACAAATTTTAGATTATCAGGTAATATATATAATCACTACCACTTAGGTAAGAGATTTTCAAGGCTAAATATATTTACTCACTTATATTTATTATTCCAGTCGAGTTTAATTAGATGAAAAATCATGATAAAAAGTACAGGGGTGCCAAATAAATTTATGATCTATGGAAATAATTACTAATGTAATTACTGTCTTGTGAGAATTATTAAATACAGAAATAATTACTAATGTAATTACTGTCTTGTGAGAATTATTAAATACAGAAATAATTACTAATGTAATTACTGTCTTGTGAGAATTATTAAATACAGAAATTGGGAAAAGTAATACTGCATGTACATTTTCTGTGATAGTTACTAAGAGTACTGGTACTTAGATTTCAAATTTTTCTGACATTTTATTAGTTTTGTTTTGCACAATTCTCATTCCTATATTTAAAGCAGAATTAAAATGATTTAAAAACTGTTTAAGGAACTTTATAGTTTCACAATGTTTAACAGAATTTTTATCATTCATATAATTTCAAGCAGGGGAAAAATGTGTCATAAAACTTATCAGTTAGCTGACTCATTACCAGGACCATTTTCTTTTACAATTTTATTTATTCATCTGGTTCAAAATTCAAAAAGTACAAAAGGGCATATAGTGAAGTCACCCACCCGTTTCTGTTTCCTAGCTACCCACTTTCCCTGCCCAAAAGCAAACATTGTTATTGGTTTTGTATATATCCTTCTAGATATATTTTATTTGTATCTAAGCAATTATATTTTTTTCCTTTTTTACACAAATAATAGCATACTGTAAGCACTGTTTTGTATTTTTCCTTAAAAAAATTTTTTTACTATACATCTTGAAAAACCTTCCAAATCAGTTCAGTACCTAATGTGCTTCCTTTTATGGCTATGCAGTATTCCATTGTCTGGATGTATCATTATTATTTTAAAAGTTCCCTATTGGTGAATATTTGTATTATTTTTGATTTTTTTTTTCTTTTTTTCAAGGATGAGGCCAAGGTTTTTTTGTTTTTGTTTTTGTTTTTTTTTTAAAGATTGGCATCTGGGCTAACAACTGTTGCCAATCTTCCTCTTTTTTTTTTTTTTTAAGGATTGGCACCTGAGCTAACAACTGTTCCCCTGCTTTATCTCCCCAACCCCCCCCGTACACAGTTGTATATCTTAGTTGCCAGTCCTTCTAGTTGTGGGATGTGGGACACCGCCTCAACGTGGCCTGATGAGCGGTGCCATGTCTGCGCCCAGGATCCGAACCCTGGGCCGCTGCAGCGGAGCGTGCGAACTCAACCACTCAGCCATGGAGCCGGCACCATGATTTTTTGTTATTATTGATTTTGTTATTATTGGTTTTTGTTATTATTATCAGAGTGACCATATTTCTTGGTTTGTTTGGGACCAGGACAGTTATCCCAGCTTAAATCTTAATCATTCCCTCTTTCTATTTCAAAAGTGTCCCAATTTGGACAATATGTTTCATAGTTATCATAGCTATTACAATGCTAAAGTGAATAAGATTATATATCTTGCCAATTTGCAGGTTTGCAAATATAACTGCAGGGTAAATTCCCATAAGTAGAATTGCTAAGTGAAAAGGTTTATACATTTTTAATTTTGGTGGATGTTGCCAAATTGCCCTCCAAGTTGGTCATACCGTATTACAGTCTCACCAAAACCCTAGGAGAGTACTTGTTTTTGTCCCCTCACCTCGTTGATTATCAATTATTTTTAATGTTTGCCGTTCCACTAGGTGTAAAATGGTAACAGTGTTATTTTACTTTTTGAAAATTATGAATGAGGTTAAGTATCTTTTTGTATTTTTAAGAACCATTTGTTTCCTTTTTATGAATTATTCATATATTTTCCCATTTATTTGTTGAATATTAGAGTTTTGACATTGATTTTTAGAAAGTTGTCATATATTTTGGAAATCATTCTTTTGTGAAATGAGTTGCATACATTTCCTCCCCCCTCCCAGTTTATCCTTTGACCTTTGGTTTTCCTTTTGTGGTTTTGTTATGTAGGAAATTTTTATCTTTATGTAGTCAGATTTCTTAATTTGTATATTCTATTCAATGAACATCATCACAATCCATTATTCACCTGGAAATGCACATGTAATCTTTGTTTTCCTCATCCTTCACATCCTATAATAGGTCTCAAATCCATCCACTTCTCTCTATTCCCATTGCTACTATCCTCATTAAGCTTCTTTTTTTTTTCTTTTAAAGATTTTATTTTTTTCCTTTTTCTCCCCAAAGCCCCCCGGTACATAGTTGTATATCCTTCGTTGTGGGTCCTTCTAGTTGTGGCATGTGGGATGCCGCCTCAGCATGGTTTGATGAGCAGTGCCATGTCCGTGCCCAGAATTTGAACCGACAAAACACTGGGCCACCTGCAGCGGAGCACATGAGCACATGAACTTAACCACTCAGCCACGGGGCCAGCCCTGCTCATTAAGCTTCTTAATTTAGGTCTCCCTCCTGTCAATTTCACTCACTTCCAATCTTTTTTTACAGTGTAGCCACAAGTGATCCTTCAGAAATGCAAATCTGGTTATGTTGTATTTTTATGGAACCTACTAATGATTTCCCAAGTCTAACAGAACTTATAATAGAGTAAAAAATGAATGGGGAAGAAAATGAATGAGAGATGAGGACACTTAGCAAATGTAGATTGTTCTTGACTATGGGGAAAATTAAAAGAACAAGAATAGAGAAGAAGCTAGAATTCAGGGAAGGGGCTTTTGTTTGTTTTGGGTGTATGTGTGTTTTCGTTTTGTCTTTTTAAAAAAACCATCATATCAGTGCTGAGCAAGAAGCCAATAGAGATGAAAAGGTTGAAGATAGATGAATATTATATGCTAAGAATATAGGGAGACATAGAAAGCTTGAGAATGGTAAATATTTAGAATAGCTGTTGTAGAGACTAAGATAGCACTAACTAGAGTCTTGCAGGAGTGTTGGGAAATATTTGAGAACCTGCTGAGATTAGAAGTTTTGTAGTTTAAACATTTATACAGGAAAAAAACCCAGTTTTATGTGGGAGTGCTGTGAAACCTTCAAAGAATAGATAATCCTAATCTTATGCACTTTGTTCCAAGAAATAGAAAAGAAGGAAAACTTCACAACTTGTTTTGTTAAGTTAGTATAAACTTTAAAACCAAAACCAGACAAGGACAGTGTAAGAAAAATAAATTATAAAGACATAAGTGCAAAAGTCATAGAATATATATTTTATGACCAAATAGTATTTGTCCCAAGGATGCTAGAATGGTTTAACATTAGAACATATGCATAATTTACCACATCAACAGATTAAGAGACAAAATCTATTTGTTGCTTCTGGTCATTGCAGAAAAGGTATTTGATAAAATTAAATACCTATGCATCTTCAAAGCTCTTAGCGAACTAGACAAGGAGAGGAACATCCTGATAAACCTGATTTGTTAGGGAACAGGCCTGGTCTCACATCTTCTGTTAAATATTTTTTCAGAGGTCTTATTGTCCAATAAGACAAGAAAAGAAAGAGAAATAAATGGTATAAGGATTACAAGAAAAAACCCCAAAACTTTTATTATTCACAAATGATATTTATGAGGAAAATCCAAGTGAATCTACAGGTAAATTGTTGGGGCTAATAAGAGAGTTCAACAAGGTTGCTAGATAAAAGATCAGTATTCACAATTCAGTAATCTTCCTATACTGAAGTAATATCTATGCCTGGTTATGATAACATTAAAAACTGAGAAGTATATATGAATAAACCTAATATAGGATGCATAAGAATTTTATGGAGAAACTATTAAATGGAAAGGTATACCATATATTCCAAACTCTAAGCTGGCTCCCATGATCCTCCTGGGATTCATGCCCTTGTGTAATTCCTTCCTCTGGAGTATGAACGGGACCGGTGATTTGCTTCTAACAGAATATGGCAAAGGGGACTCCCTTCTTGGCTTTCAAGAAGCAAGCTGCCATGTTGTGAGCTGCCCTAAGGAGAGGGCCACATGGCAATGAGTTGAAAACAGCCCCCAGGCAACACCTAGCAAGAAACTGAGGCCCTTAGTCTAACAGCCTGCAAGGACCTGATTGCTGCCAAAAATCCTGTCACAGAAGTGGATCCTTCCTAACTTGAGCCTCAGATGAGAACTCAGCCCTGGCCAACACTTTGCTGCCTAGCAAGCCATGCCCAGACACCTCACCCAGGGAAACTGTGAGATAATAAATGTCGTTTTACACCACTGAGTTTGCAGTAATATTGTTATGCAGCAATAGATAACTAATATGCCATGTTCAATGGGGGGAAACAATATCAAAAAAAGATAGACGCTCTCCTCAAGGTAATTTATAAATTTAGCATGATTCCAATCAAAATCTCAACAGGGAGCCAGCTCTGATGGCCTAGTGGTTAAAGTTCGGTACTCACAACTTCCGCATCCTGGGTTTGCTTCCCGGTCATGAAGCTACACTACGTGTCTGTCAGTTGCCATGTTGTGGTGGCGGCTCACATAGAAGAGCTAGAAGGACTTAACAACTAAGATATACAACCATGCACTGGGGCTTTGGGGAGAAAAAAAAGAAAGAGAGGAAGATTGGCAACAGATGTGAGCTCAGGGTGAGTCTTTCTCTGCAAAAAAGGGAGAAAGAAACGTTTATATTAAAAAATTCTCAACAGGGTTTTGCACAGAATTTACATGAATCCTAAAATTTTTGTGGAAGACAAAACAGCCAAGAGAAGCCAGGATAATTTTGAAAAAGAATGATGAAGGGGCTGGACTTCCCTCCAGGATAGCAAAGCTTTATATAAAGTAATATTGTTAAAAATGTGATTAACTTTTTAAAAATTGCAAACTGTTTTCCAAAGTGCCTGCACCATTTTACCTTCCCACCAGCAATGTATGAGGGTTCTAGTTTCTCTACGTCCTCATCAGCACTTGTTATTGTCTGTGTTTTTATAATAGTATCTCAGTGTTGTTTTAATTTGCATTTCCCTGATGTGTAATGATTCCGAGCTGCTTTTCCTGTGCTTGTTAGTCTTTTAGATGTCTTTGGTGAAATGTCTATTCAACTCTTTTACCTATTTTTTTACTTGGGTTATTGTCTTATTATTGAATTGTAAGAGTTCTTTATATACTCTAGATACAATTTGTTTATTAGATACATGATTTGCAATATTTTCTTCCAGCCAGTGGCTTGTTTTTCATTTTCTTTTTTTTTTTTAATTATTTTTTTTAAAGACTGGCACCTGAGCTAACATCTATTGCCAAACTTCTTTTTTTTTTTTTGTTCTCTTCTTCTCCCCAAAGCCCCCAAGTACATAGTTGTGTATTCTAGCTGTAGGTCCTTCTGGCTCTGCTATGTGGGATGCCTCCTTAGCGTGGCTTGATGAGTGGCGCTAGGTCCACACCCAGAATCTGAACCAGTGAAACCCTGGGCTGCCAAAGTGGAGCTTGCGGACTTAACCACTTAGCCACAGGGCCAGGCCCCTTGTTTTTTCATTTTCTTAATGGTATCTTTTGAAAGTCAAAAGTTTTAAATTGTAATG
Source organism: Equus quagga (assembly GCF_021613505.1). Classification (NCBI taxonomy): domain Eukaryota; kingdom Metazoa; phylum Chordata; class Mammalia; order Perissodactyla; family Equidae; genus Equus; species Equus quagga. The sequence goes on along the minus strand of NC_060267.1, from coordinate 11,787,908 downwards.
AAGTCCAATTTATCATGTTTTTCTTTTGTGGCTCATACTTTTGGTGTTATGTCTAAGAACTCTGCTAGCCCAGAGTCATGAAGATTTTCTCCTATGTTTTCTTTTAGAAGACTGTAGTTTTAGTATTTGCATTTAATTCTGTGATCCATTTTGAGTTAATTTTTGTGTATGGTATGAGGTAAGAGTCTAATTTTATTTTTTTACGCGTTGATGTCCAAGTATCCCAGCATTATTTGTGGAGAAATTCTTTCCTCATTGTATTGTCTTGGCACCTTCATTGAAAATTAATTGACCATAGGGGCTGGCCCCGTGGCCGAGTGGTTAAGTTTGCGCGCTGATGGCCCAGTGTTTCGTTGGTTCGAATCCTGGATGTCGACATGGCACTGCTCATCAAACCACACTGAGGCAGCGTCCCACATGCCACAACTAGAAGGTCCCACAACGAAGAATGTACAACTATGTACCAGGGGGCTTTGGGGAGAAAAAGGAAAAAAATAAAATCTTTAAAAAAAAAAAAGAAAATTAATTGACCACAGATATAAAGATTTCTTTCTGGTCTCTCAATTCTGTTCCATTGATCTGTATTCCTATTTTTACACCAATACCACATTCTCTTGATTACTTTAGCTTTATAATAGGTTTTGAAATCTATTAGTGTAAATGTTTCAGCTTTGTTCTTTTTTTAAATGGTTTTGGTTTTCCTAGGTCCTTTGCATTTTCATCAACTTCTACAAAGAAGCCTGCTAGGATTTTGATAGGAATTGCATCAATTTTGGGAAAATTACCATCTTAACAATTACTTCTTTAATTTCTCTCAGCAATGTTTTATAATTTTCACTGCATAAATTTTATATTTGTTTTGTTAAATTTATTCCTAAATATTTAAAACCTTTTGGTACTATGGTTAATGGAATTGTTTCCTTTTCTTTTTTTTTTTTAAAGATTTTATTTTTCCTTTTTCTCCCCAAGGCCCCCCATTACATAGTTGTATTTTTTTAGTTGTGGGTCCTTCTAGTTGTGGCATGTGGGACACTGCCTCAGCGTGGCTTGATGAGCGATGCCATGTCCATACCCAGGATCCAAACCCGCAAAACCCTGGGCCTCTGAAGTGGAATGCGCAAACTTAACCACTCAGCCACGGGGTCAGCCCCCTGGAATTGTTTTCTTAATTTCATTTTAGTCTGTTTATTCCTAGTGTTTAGAAATACAGTTGATTTTTGTATTTTGGTCTTGTATCCTATGATCTCACTGGACTCATTTATTAATTCTAGTAGTTTTATTGTGGGTTCCTTAGAATTTTCTACGTAGATAATCATGTTCTTTGTGAATAAAGACAATTTTACTTCTTCCTTTCCAATCTGGATGCCTTTAAGCTATTTGATTTTTTTTGTTTTTTTTTTTTAAAGATTGGCACCTGAGCTAACCACTGTTGCCAATCTACCTTTTTTTTTTTCCTCCCCAAATCCCCCCAGCACATAGTTGTGTATTTTTCATTGTCGGTCCTCCTAGTTGTGGCATGTGGGACGCCGCCTCAACGTGGCCTGACGAGTGGTGCCGTGTCCGTGCCCAGGATCCGAAACAGCGAAACCCTGGACCATTGAAGCAGAGCGCATGAACTTAACCATTTGGCTACGTGGCTGGCCCCTAAGCTATTTGGCTTTGTTATTGTTAGTTTGTTGTTGTTTGCAGGCTGTTGGCTTTTTCTTAGTGCATTGTCTAGAACTTCCAGCATAATGTTGAATAGAAATGGTGAGAGCAGATACCCTTGCCTTGTCCTGATTTTAGGGGGAATGCATTCAGTCTTTCAGCATTAAGCATGATGTTAGCTGTAGTGTTTTCAGAACTGTTCTTTATCTTTCAAATTTAGGAAATCCCCACCTATTATTAGTTAGTTGAGAGGTTTTATCATGAATGAGTATTAGATTTTGTCAAATGTTTGTTCTGCATCTATTGAGATGATCATGTGGATTTTTTCCTTTGTTCTATTAGTATGCCGTATAAAATTACTTGATTATTGGTCGTTTAACCAGCCTTGCATTCCTGGAATAAATCCCAATTGGTCATTGTGTATAAACCCTTTTTAGATGTTTCTGAATTCAGTTTGCTAATATTTTGTTAAAGTTTTTTACATCTATATTCATAAGGGATAATTTTATATAGTTTTTTTTTCTATGATACCCAATCAGTTTTTAACCTAGTGGTTTTAGTAACCTTTGATAATCATTGCCTAGATCAACTGTTTTACTAGGGGTTGCAAAGTGGTGCTTTTCTATTGTTTCTTTTTTTAAAAAAAATTATTTTTTTGAGGAGGATTAGCCCTGAGCTGACATCTGTGCCCATCCTCCTCTACTTTATATGTGGGACGCCTGCCACAGCATGGCTTGATAAGCGGTGTGTAGGTCTGCACCCGGGATCAGAACCAGTGAACCCCAGGCCGCTGAAGTGGAATGTGCAGACTTAACTGCTGGGCCACCAGGCCAGCCCCTATTCTTTCTTATTTCTTTATTATTTTGAATTCTTCTTTAAAGAAGATCTTTGCTTCATCAACTGTTTGATTATTCAGAGATACAGTTCATACAGAAAAGGTAGGCTATATATTTGATTTGTTTCTTTTTACTTGCTAATTCTGAGAATAAGTTGGTTCAATAATATCCTCTAAAGGTGATCAGAGTTTTAAAAAATTATTATGAATTTTAATAACTTTGATGTGTTTACATTCTTTGTGATTGTTATTCTTTTTGATGTTCAACTTGTCCTATCTTTGGACAGTGGAAGACCCCTCTAGACTCTTGAATCCTTTTTTTTTTTTTTTGAGGAAGATTAGCCCTGAGCTAACTACTGCCAGTCCTCCTCTTTTTTGCTGAGGAAGACTGGCCCTGAGCTAACAACTGTGCCCATCTTCCTCTACTTTATATGTGGGACGCCTACCACAGCATGGTGTGCCAAGCAGTGCCATGTCCACATCCGGGATGCGAACCTGCAAACCCCGGGCTGCCGAGAAGCGGAACATGCGAACTTAACCACTGTGTCACTGGGCTGGCCCCTCTTGAATCCTTTTTTTTAAAATTTTTTTAAATTTTTTTTCCTTTTTCTCCCCAAAGCCCCCCGGTACATAGTTGTATATTCTTAGTTGTGGGTCCTTCTAGTTGTGGCATGTGGGACACCGCCTCAGTGTGGCTTGAGGAGCGGTACCATGTCCGCGCCCAGGATTCGAACCAACGAAATACTGGGCCGCTTGCAGCCGAGCGTGCGAACTTAACCACTGGCCACGGGGCCGGCCCCCTTGAATCATTTTGACACAACTCCAGCAGGGTATTTTTTTGATAGTTGACAGATTGTTTTATTAACAATCAAAAAACTCACACTTGTTACAATAGGAAAATAAATGCTTCATCAATGAATAATTAAAACTATCTTGGACTTTATATGATTTTTAATGTGTTCTAGGTTTGATGCATATCTTAGAAGACAGGACATTAGCTTGCTGGAGTCATTGGGGTATGACTGAAAATGAGAAACAGTAATTTATAAGACATTTACCTAAGAGCTTTCCCATATGGTAGTTCCTCTGAAATTACAACAGGAAATAAGATTTTTATATTTATACTTGGTTTTAGACAAACATCAATCTTAGTTTTATTATTTTGATGTTACCTTTTTAAAGGGACTCAATGAAAATTCATACCTCATTTTAAGATCATGAATTTGAGGTGAACGGTAAAACAACCCTAGTAGTTTTTGATAGCTTCTTTGCTTACTGGTATGAATATACCTTGTGCATATTGTCGTATTTTTGCCATTGTATCTTTGAGATACATTCCTAGAAGTAGAACTGTTAGGTTAAAGGGTAAAAGCATGTGTAATTTTGCTAGATAGTGTGAAAGGAGATATGCTGTTTTGCATTTCCACGAACAATATATGAGAGTACCTTTTTACCACCATCTCTCCAACAGTTTGTTGTCAAGCCTGGATTTTTACCAGTCTGGTAGGGAGAAATGGTATCTCCATGTAGTTTTAATTTTAGTATATTTTTTATGTTCAACAACACACTTTAATAAGTTGATGATAGTGATGTTGTGATGTCGTGATCGTGGTGATAGTGAAGTTGATGACTAACGTATAAAGAAAGAAATTTGCCATTAGCTAGCTGAAATTTAATGAGTTGGCTCTGACCCTCAAGCTGCAAGTTATTTATTTAGATTTGTAGTAAGGAGTAAGATGGATTTGTTAAGACAGCTACTATGTTAATAAAATATTCAATTTGCAAAAAAAAAAGGATGGTCTTTTTGTACTCAACATGGTATAGTAAATATCATGTATGGGTGAAAGAAATACATCTCATAGTTGTAAAATGCCTTATAACCGACAAAGTACTTTTACAGTCATTATGTGATTTGACTATCACAAGCCCTGAGATATGGGACAGATCCTATGCCCACTTTGTAAAAGGAGAAATTGATGTTTTAAAAAATTGAGATTTTCCAGTTTCACATAGCAGATGGTAGAGCTGGGTTTAAAGATTTTATTTTTCCTTTTTCTCCCCAAAGCTCCCTGGTACATAGTTGTATATTTTTAGTTATGGGTCCTTCTAGTTGTGGCATGTGGGACGCCACCTCAGCGTGGCCTGATGAGGGGTGCTGTGTCAGCGCCCAGGATCCGAACGACTGAAACCCTGGGCGGCGGAAGCGGAGCCCGTGAACTTAACCGCTGAGCCACGGGGCCGGTCCCCAGAGCTGGGTTTAAATTTCAAACTTCTGATCTACCTGTATACAAATTCTGTACTTTGTTTTCTTGGTATTTGCTAAAGGATGCACAACCTGTATTACCCAGGAGGTGGCAGTGTTCTCTTAATAGCCATTGGGAATTCACTTTCCCATTGGAGACACTTGAAGTGAAAATCGTATTCTTTCAGCTAACATTCTTGAGCATGAATTATGTTTAGGTGTCCAAGATAAAAAGATTAGTAAAGTTGGTGGCTGCTTCCTAGGAGCTCATGATTTGGGTACAAGAAATGGGACAGTCAGGCAGAGTTAAAAGCTTACCAAAGTTTGTGCAAAATGCTATGGGAGTGCAGTTTATAATGGACCTTTTGAGGTGGTACCTTTTTAATGTGATAATAGGAGTATAGTTTTATCTAGTGTAGAAAGGAGAGACACAAGTAAATGCAAGCTCTATGACTGCCTGATGACACAAAAGTAAGCAATAAGAGGAATGTAGTATATATTGTAAATATAAAGGAAAAAGCTCCTAGATGTCCTAATGTGCTGTTCTGTCACTGTCAACACTATTTTCAGCATTTTTAATGAGTAATATCTTTTCAAATTAAATTTAGTATTGAGATGCTCCATTCCTTCAGTGAACAAATATTTCTTAATTTTAAATTAGCTGGGTGATTGTTAAATGCTAGGGATATGATAGTGTACACAAAACAGGCACAGTCCCTGTCCTCATCAAAATTATGTTTCTGGTAAAACCTGCTAGTGACTAGTGGCCTTATAAATAATGTATATTGATATTTTAGAAACTTTTTTTTTTTGAGGAAGACTAGCCCTGAGCTAACATCTGCTGCCAGTCCTCCTCTTTTTGCTGAGGAAGACTGGCCCTGAGCTAACATCTGTGCCTGTCTTCCTCTGTTTTGTGTGCGATTCCTGCCACCTCATTGCTTGATAAGTGGTGCGCATGTTTGCACCTAGGATCCGGGGATCCAAACCGGCGAACCCAGGGCAACCAAAGTGGAGCTCACAAACTTAACTGCTGTGCCACCAGGCAGGCCCTTCCTTTATTACTTCTGACCCAAAAATGTACATTAGAAGTTTTAGTTTTATAGGTGTATCAGATTGGTCTGGAAGGATGTTGAATTGCGAGAAAGAAAGTCTGGATTCTGGTGTGAGTTGTGCCATTATTTGACCCCCATGACCTTGTGCAAGTGAGTTTCCCTCTCTGTTTTCTTTCCCCCCATCTGAAAATGAGAGAGGACAAAGGAACGGAACTACCCGATTAATCAGTATTCTGACGCGTCATCCCACGGTCTCACACTTTTTGCAGTGATAGATTTAACCATATGAAATTGCCGTTATTTACCTATTTGAAAAGATTCATATTTGACCTATAGAAACAGTCATTTCATTTGCTTCAACATAATTGTTGAGTTCAGTTGCGGCCCTATTGGGATTATCTGAGTTACTTATTTTAGGGATAGCTGAGGCCAAGTAAAATTAATGTCTCAGGTGTGAAGGAAACATACATTTAGAAAATATAATATTACCATATAATCAATGCAGACCTTTCTGGGCATTCGTAGAATCCAGTCTAGTCTTTCTCCATGATGCTGATTTTCTGGCCCAGGGATTCTAGGTGATTTGATTCTTACGTTTCTTTAGTGTCTGGCAAAGGAAAAGTCGACTTGAAAATTTTGTTAGGAGGTTCCTTGTAGTGATTTTTGTTGGGAAGTATCTGTGGCTATAGGAGAGGAGAGCATACTGATATCCAGGGTGTGAGGTAAATAATTCTTGAGTTGTCTTTTTCCCTGTTTTCCAATGAGTTAAGTCAAGGAGTTGCGAGGGCAAACTTTCCCAATTTCTAGTTTTAGACCAATTTTTTCATTCCATCCTACATCAGAAGGGAGCAGGGCTAAGCTTTCTTTGTTGTTTGATGCAACTCCTTAAGTTTTCCTTAACAGTTAAATAAACTCTTTTTTCCACTCTTTCCTAAGGCTTTACCCTCATCTCTTTACCATGAAATAAATCCAACTTTTTGGTTTGTTTCCATTACCTAGTCTTTTGGGCATAAAGGTTAAGCAGCAGGAAGAAAGATACTCCAGAGAGAATATTAATAGCTTGTGTGTGTGTGTGGGGTGGGGGGTGGTGGTGCTCTTTTTGTCGCTTATATACCTTGTTCAAGTGTCTAAACCACATGCAGAGCTCCACTAGCAAACTGGCCCTGTCTCCCTCTTTCAGACACATGTGCGCATCAGCCTGGCTCCAGTCCACTGTCTGTCTAGGTCCAGCACCTCTGAAGGTAGTACATTCTTCTGAGTCCTGCCACCTGACGTGAAGGGGCCAATGGTGGCATGCAGACATCTTTCAACATACAGATCAGGGTTGATCTAGCCCCAACTCCTTTGCCGGAGATACTTATTTAAAAGTATTGTTTTTCTGGAGAAATCATGAACTAGTCCTTATTGAATCTGGGGTACAACTGTCTCTTTTCAAGAGACGTTCCAAATAACTCTTATTTTACTTTTTCCCTCTTGGGAAAAACAACTCTTGGGTGCTGGGCCCATGAGAACCAAGAATTTGAGAGGCATTGACTAAATCTAGAAAAATGTGGGCAATATGATGAGCAAAGCAGATGGTGGGGAGGCAAGATAAACACACTGGAAGAAATAGGATCCTTCCTCCTCTCATGTATCTCCTCAGTCTAACCACAGACCTCCACTACTGTCTCCATCACCTCCCCAAATTCCATAACCTCTTTTAAAAATATACTTACCAGAGTAAAGGATGCATTGTACAGTCTTGTTGATGCTCTTTGACATCATTAACCCACAAATCTGGGTCATTTTACTTCTGTGGCCCTAAACTTATTATAATGGCTATAAACACCTAGGTTTTTATATTAGTTCATATAAAATAGTATTTATTTAATTGGATTCTTCTTCATCTCCCTTCTGTCTGATACTGTCTAGTTTTGGGGTAGAGAGATTGTGTTAAAGCTTCGGATGCATGAAAATCCTACCTTTTTTTCTAGGCCTATTTCTATTTCTTAGAGTGGTAGGAGACTCAAGAGAAATGGGAGCTGGGATGTCTTGTATCGAGTGCATTTTGATTCTGAGTTATTTTGTTTCTTTTTTTCTAGAGATAAGAGACGTTCCATCCATTTCCAGTAGATGGAAAATTGTGAAAAGAATTTTCAAATAATCAGATTGTTTGCTCATGGAAGGTAGAGAAAGAGAAGAAATTGAATTGAATGATTCCTGAAACTTTTTATCCAGTATTTCCAGTTAGATAGTTTAGCCTGCCTAGTTCTAGTATAACCTTTTGAATGTAACTTAGATACTAGTTTTTGGAAATGTTCACTTCAGATCATTAGATCTGGGTTATACATTACCCAGAGGGGCACACAATGGGAGACAGTAATCAATCATAGTCGAGCTGACACCTATTGAGTGTTTACCAAGTGCCAGGCACCTTGGGTCTAAGGCCTTTGTATGCATTGCTTTGTTTCATTTCACTGCAATTTTAGGAGTTAGATACTATTTATTTATTATATAGATGAGAAAAGTAAGGTTCAGACATGGGAGGTAATTCTCCTAGTGTCACTCAGCTTCTGAGTGACAGGATTGAACCAGAACTTAGATTTGATTCCAAAGGCTAATGAAGTAGGTATTAAATCCATTTTGCAAATTAGTGAATTAGAGATGTTAAGTAACCTGGCATGAAGTCACATAAATAGTAACTAACGATGGTGTCAGGATTTGAACTCATGTCTGCTTCTCTCTCAAACTCGTGGTTTTAACTATTTTAAATTCTAAGATATCACTGAGCATTACAGAATGCAGTAGAACACAACACATGGAGAATATTAGAATTTCAAAAAAATAAAATTAGGTTGACTGCCATCATAACTGTTGCCAATCTTTTTTTTTTTCTGCTTTATCTCCCCAAATCCCCCCGTACCTAGTTGTATATCTTAGTTGCAGGTCCTTCTAGTTGTGGGATGTGGGACACCGCCTCAACGTGGCCGTCTCAACGTGGCCTGACAAGCCGCGCCCAGGATCCGAACCCTCGGCCTCTGCAGCAGAGCGTGCGAACTTAACCACTGGCCACGGAGCCGGCCTCATATGAATCCTGTTATTAATCAGGCCTTAAAGATTAAGGTTTTTCTACCACATTGTTAGGCTAAGGGAGAAGACATCAACTAAGGGCCTAAATGGCAAGGGTAACTTGGCATGTGATGAATGAGACTCTCTGAGGGCAGAAAAGGGACTTTAAAAAAAAATATGGTATCACTGAGAGATGCCTTTATTCATTTATTTACTGCATTTGGCTGCTGTGCTTCCAATCTCGGTTGCAATTCCCACGTTGAGGCTGCTCCCACCCTTCCTGTGTCCCTTGAGCTGAGCAGGCACTTCCTGTCCTATTGGAAATGAAAGTTAGAGATTGAGGGTGTAGTGTGTGTGTATTTACTCTGCAGAACGTTAGTACTGTCTGTCCCATTATCGTAGGAAAAGGTGACAGGAAAACTAGAATACGGAGTGGGACTTCACTTAAGGAAGGATTTGGGCTTAATGTGTGTTGTGGCAAAGCAGACAGAGTTAGTTTATTTCTTAAGAGAATTCCATGATGGCAGCAAGGTGGCCTTAAGAAGAGATTTGAAGGCTTTCATTCTACATCCCTGTTCTCCTTGACTGGGTAGGAGTTACTGGGTATCATTCTTAAGTTTTTGGTTTCCTGCAAGTTTCTTTTCTTGTTAAGGCTGCTTCTACAGGACATTCCTTTGAAACTTTTAGAGGTGAGTGCTGTTGCAGCTGTGTGAGGTTCTTGACTAATTTGTGTTCTTCTTTCCTAAGAACTTTGTATTTTTCTTCTCTGTAAACATATGCTTTTTTAAAAATTGAGATCATAATAGTTTATAACATTGTGAAATTTCCGTTGTACATTATTATTTGTCAGTCATCATGTAAATATTTGTGCCCCTTCACCCCTTATGCCCCCCAACTCCCTTCCCCCTGCTAACCAGTAAACTCTTCTCTTTGTCTGTGTGTTTTTTTATCTTCCATATATAAGCATATGCTTTTTAAATAGTTATTTTTTTCTACAGCTCAGAGACTACTTGAAGCAAACATCCCAACTCTGTGAACTTCAATTTGGGCATAAATTCCAGGTTTGGTGAGTAATTCTGGTTGGTTCAGCTTCATGGACCTTGAAGATTAGGAAATCGTGGGGTAAAGAGTCAAGATAGCTTACAATTGTTGAAGAAACCGCTAGGCAATTATATCTCAATAAAGCTGGGGGTGGGGGCAGTGGGAAAGGAAACCACTAGGCACCAAGTTTCATGACGTACTCCAGTTTGACACTTACTTCTTGAGTATGAAGTCACACCTGGAGGAATGGGGAAGAGTGAGAGGCATCAGCCATCAGCATGATCCGAGAGGAATAGAACTGTGAGGGATCTGAAACTCTGTCCCCCATAGTCTGTTTTGCTTACCTCCATTCTTTGGAGAGCTCTTGTTTGTTGTTTCTTCATGCATTAAGATCACTGTAAATATAAAAGGTGCGTGGTGGGGAGAGTCCTCAGCTCATCTCACATGTTCTGTCTCAGTGGTTTTTTTTCCACGTGTTCCCAGTGGTCCCTTTAAATCAAGCTTGAAATCTTCTTTGTATAGCTGAGGTCTAAGAGAAAAAAATCCTCATTGTCTTTTTACTGAGAATTAGAAGTTGTTCATAGAGGAAAGGGGATGGAGTTGAAAGGGGTAGACTTAAGAACTTTTCTTTCTGCTTTAGCTACTAGGCCTGTGAAAAATAAAAAAGATAACATCATGGGCATTAGGACCCAGTGGAAGTGCCTCATTCAGACTCTGGGTTTACTTCTCTCAGTGACGTAAATGGGCAGCCCTAGTTCACTCTGCCCGCCCCCCATCTCTCTCCCTCCTGCTCCTTCTCTCCCCCTTTCTCCTCCCCCTCCCTTCCCCCTCTCCCCTCTCCCTCTCTCTCTTTTTCTCTCCTCTCTTTCCTCTCCCTCTCCCTCTTCCCCCTCCCCTTCCCTCTCCTCTCTCAGTTCCCTAACATTTAAGAGAAAATGCTGCTATCAGTGACTTCCAGGCCTGGGATTTCGACTTTTGGCTATAACAAGAACAACAAGAAGGTATGGAAAAGTGCTTTTTTGGAATCCAGCTACTTCCTTTTCTGGGGATCCGGGAGTGCCCTTGGCTTTAACATTCTCCTTAAGAGGGGAATGGGATTCCTCTCTCTCAGAGCCTCTCTCTGTTCCACTTCCCCCGCTTCTTTCAGCATCTTTTCTCACCTCGTTCTGAAGTTTCAGGAATTTACAGGCCCTGTTTGTGAGGCCTGAGAAGGCAGGGAAATTAAAAACAAATCAGGCTGCAAGTTTGTATCTTTGTGAAATGAAGTTAGTTTGACTTCCTGCTGATAGACTCAATCTCCAGAGGGATAATATGTCATCTCAGACCCTGGCTCCCAGCCCACCCCTCCAAGGTTATGTTCTCTTTTTGATTAACTGTTTCCATTCTCCCCCACTCCGCCTTCCTTCCTACCCATTCCACCTGTATTATCAGGTAGCTGAAATATGGTCAGTGAAATCACAACAGCTTCAAGAACTGGGTAAACTCTTCTAGACTGGATAGAGACCTTGTCCCCCGCAGCCTGCAGGGAAGGAGTCTTAAGAGAACACATACCTTGGGATTCAGGCAGAAAGGTCTGTGACTCTGGGTTCTGCCGCTGAGCTGGTGCTTCAAGCTCTGCAGACAGCCAGGCTCAGCAGGGGTCCTTAGAGTCTGTGATTAACCCACAGCTGCCACAGAGCTGTGCTGTGCTTGGGCAGTGGGCAGTCTGGGGGCCGAGGACGCTCGGACACTCGGACACTCATGCCTACATTTGCCGGGGAATGTCCTTGGCAGTTTCTTGGCATTTGAGGGTACACAGTGCTGCTTAGGAGGAACTTCATGCTGTAGCAGAAAGACCCCTTACCCTCTCACTTGGTGTTGTCGCTGTTCTTTGAAGAAAAGAGGTGCCGTAGACATTTAGGGATCTTGTGCTCATCTGATGGAGTATTGGGGGGTGGGGGGAAGAATTGCTGCTGCTTTCTCATATGCCTGAAGAGACTATTACAGGTAGATTTAAAGTGTCTGATCAAGGCAGTGGGTAAGCATTTAAACCCAAACACTTAGTGTTCATTTATTATTTTATATGGTATTCATTCTGTTTAATGTCCTTAAGAAATATGAGTCCTTACATATTTGTTGGTTATCAATAATATGTATATTACGTATATATATACATAACATATATGGAAATACAATTTTGATAGATGGATATTTCATCTGTCTTTATTCTTTTCAAATCTTACATAGTATGATATGAAAGTTTCCTTTCTAATTTTTTCTCTCCAGGTCTCTCAGGTTACCCAGACTCATTAAAATAAAGCAAAATGAATTCTAGAAATTAGTTTTTTTCCTATTAGGGATTTCATGTATTTGACGCTATCTAAAATCTTTTGTTAGCTCCCCACTCCCTTTCTCTGATTCGTAGTTTAGGAAACATTTAACCAGCTTCCAAATCTAGGATAGTCTAGGGGACAAGAGGTATGACTGTGGATTTGGATTCAGAACTCGTATCTCTTCCTGATAATTTGTAAGGTTTGAGAAGCAATTCAGGAAACATGCAGGAGGGTGGATACATACTTACTAATGTAGTTGTCAAGAATTGTTTGGGTTCTTACAGGTCACTGTTATGATGACATCACTTTGTGGCTATACACGATTCCCTGTATGTCTGTACAGCTTTGTGAATATTGGGTCTGTTTAAACTACAGCATTACTGCATTGCTGTCTGTCTTTGTGTTGACATGTAGGGCTTAATATGTTCATTTCTCTTTTGGGAAGAGTATTTGGATGTGTTTGCTCATGTAATTTGTGCATTTTTACACCCAGGATTAAATTTTTAAAGTAACTTTTATTAGTTTTTAGTAGTAAATGTAAGACATGCCCATTTTTAAAAAATTACACGTAAATAGGTATATAAAATAAAAAGTCAGATCTTCCCTTCATGTCCTGTTCTTTACCCAAATCCCACCCTTCCAGGAAAACAAATTGGTAGCAGTTTGATATATGTATCCTACCAGACATTTTTCTATGACAAGGTAAAATTGTAAGTTTGACATTGGCTTATTTGCCCTCTCTATTAAGAACTCAAGTTTTTCAAGTAGACGAAGTGTTATATAATAAAGTTCTTGGACCTGTCCAAAACATTTAAAAAACTGAAATAAAGAGCAATCAAATTCTCATCTTCTGAAAAGTACATTATAAATATCTGCTTTTATTGTCCATTGTTGTGTTATACAAAAATCCAGAAATAATAGATTTGTAGAGATCTGCTTTTTTTGTTGTTGATAAAGAAGATGGCCCTGAGCTAACATCTGTTGCCAATGTTCCTCTTTTTGCTTGAGGAAGATTGTCACTGAGCTAATACCTGTGCCAGTCATCCTCTATTTTCTATGTGGGACACTGCCACAGCATGGCTTCATGAGCAGTGTCTAGGTCTGTGCCCAGGATCCAAACCTGCGCACCCTGGGCCACAGAAGTGGAGTGCACGAACTTAACCACTACACCACTGGACTGGCCCTTAGATCTGCTTTTTTTTAAGGAGAATTTTTACGTCGTAATTTACTGTAGTCGTCACTTCTAGTTTGTGGAATGAGAATAATTGCCAGTGAGCTCAGTTTGAAAAGCTGTTTGTACACCAATGTTGTGACTTGCTTGTTTGAGGATTGTTTTATTTTGAAAGATATTTGTCTACTTCACTTATCAGGGAAGTTGTTGCCTGAGGAGCCCATGACAGTCATAGTTTTCTTGTTCTTTTTTGGCTGTGGTAAATGTAGGAATATAATCAACAAACCTATAATGCCTGATAAAGGCAGATTGTTTCTCAGGATGTGGTGTTGAATATCTATTCCTTTCTTTGGAATTAAAATAGTCACAAAGGGGGAAATGTGGATTTCAAAGAGAGATTCTGCAAAATAACGTGGTACTTTTTTAAGAAAAACATCTCTTTTAATGGCCTTTGGTTATTCTTGGTTCATTAAAAAAAAAGACTGAAATAAAAAGATCAGAGTTCTAGGGACTCAACACTGTTTCTTCAGGGTTTGAGAGTTTCCTCAGTAGAGAGAGATTTGAGTATAGGTGAGATCTAAAGAGGAAATGTTTGGAACTAAAGGAATTTCTGACTTGCGAAGGGCCTAACCACGCCTTCCCTGACATCATCTTCCTAGCATGTGTTATTATAATTTAACTCCTCAGAGCACCAACAACCATTTCCTTTGGAAAGAAAGAAAAGGGACTGCGTTTAACTTGGGATAATTTGCCTTCCCCAACCTGTTTTGCATGAATTTCTATTTCCTCTTGGTCTTAACATGTTGAACACCAGTGGGGGTTGGGAGGCAATGATGAGATGAAAACTGACTGGTGGGCATTGCCAGATCTTCACTTTTTCAGAAGAAAGTGGGAAGCAATACTATAATTGTACCTCTAACAAAGAGAGAGAATTTTTGTGTGTTTACTACATTTTCATCTAGTTTCCGTCAAATCAAATTTGGTGGAACTGAAGACTAAGAACTCTCAGGTTTAACATCTCTTGACTGGGGGCAGCTATTGGTTCTGTCATCAGTACTAAAGTTAACTTGGTTAAAGTTTAGTGGTAATGTCTTTCCATTGATCTCTCCTTTCCCTTTTTAACACCACTACACTAATTTATGCCCTCATTACTGATTACTACTATAATAAACATCCCACATGATCTCCTTGCATCCTATTTCTCCACCCCCTACCCTTTCCCCACGGGTAATTTTTTTATCTGCTGCCAGAACAATCTTCCCACATTCCAGCAGTCTAGTACTGAGCGTTTCTTGTATAAAACCTTAAAAAAAATTTTTTTTTAAATTTGTATGTGTGAGGAAGATTGGTCCTGAGCTAACATCTGTTGCCAATCTTCCTCTTTTTGCATAAAAACCTTTAATGGCTCTATATTACCTGCTAAACAAAGTCCAAATCCCGAGCCCAGTACCCACTATTTCTCCAGCCCTTCCTTATCTTCCTCACGGCCCCCCATGATTCCATTATGTTCACTCTGCTGCAGCCAGGAGTCTTACCTACAGTTCTCAGGATACACCCTTTGATTGTTGGTTTACATTTCTCATTCCATAAGAAAGTGCGCGGTGAAACAGAAAAATATAGATAAGAAACAGGACAAGGGAAAATATGGATTCGAATATGAGGTTAGTTGGAATTAAAATGCAGATGTGCAAACCATAGAGTTTTATCCTGGAAGATTAGGACTGAAGAATAGCCATTGATTTTGTTAGTGTAGATGTGGTTGGTGACTTTGACAAGCAATTTCAGAGTGGGGAGCAAAGGCAAGGTTAGAGTGGGTTGATGAGTGAAAAAAGGTAAGGAAGTATTCCTTAAAGGGTGTGTATAAACTAATCTTTCAAGAACTTTGATTAAGATAGAGAGCAGAACCCAAAAGGGCTGCCCAGTGGCGCAGGGATTAAGTTCACATGTTCCGCTTTGGCGGCCTGGGGTTTGCCGGTTTGGATCCCAGGTGCAGACATGGCACCGCTTGGCAAACCATGCTGTGGCAGGCGTCCCACATATAAAGTAGAGGAAGGTGGGCACGGATGTTAGCTCAGGGCCAGTCTTCCTCAGCAAAAAGAGGGTTGGCAGCAGATGTTAGCTCAGGGCTAATCTTCCTCCAAAAAAAAAAAAGGATAATGGTAAATTGTGTTCCAAGTGTGTGACATTTGTTCCCATCAACGATGTATAAAATTTACTATAGATTCACGTCCTCTCAACTTGTTGTTAATGTCAGACCTCTCTCACTCTCTCTTAAACCCAGTCTAGTTAGGCTGTTACTTCCACGCTCCACCAAAACTGCTCTTTCATGTTCCTGACTTCCATGCAATGATTTTCATGTTCTTGAATGATCAGTTCTTAGCCCTCATCTTATTTAACCTATTGTCGACACTTGACACAGTTGATCATGCTATTCCTTAAGATGCTTTCTTCATTTGGTTTACAGAATACCATCCCTTCTTGTTCCTCTGGTATCTGTGGCCTCTCCTCTTCACGCTCCTTTGCTGGTTCCTCCTGATTTTCCTGTTCTCTAAACCTTGGATTTCCCCAGGACTCAGTCTTTGAGTTTCTTTTCTCTCTACATTTCTCCCTTCATAATTTTATCTAGTCTTATAGCATTAAATATCACCCATACAATGGCAACTCTCAAATTATATTTCCAACCGGGACTGCCCTCCTGCATTCCAGAGTCATATATCTAACATAACACTTGACATCTCCATTTAGATGTTTATTAGGCATTTCAAAATTAATATGTTTAAAACAGAACTTCTGCCTGCTTTCTGCCTCCCTGCCCTGCCCAAACTGTCTTCCTCGCTGTCTTCTCCATCTCAGTAAATGGTAACTTCATTCTTCCAGGTGCTCAGGCCAAAAACCTTTACTTATCCTTGACTCTTCTCTTTCTCTTACAGCCCCATATCTAATAGCATAATACCAGTATCTACTTTGTTGGACTGTTAGTAATTAATGCCTGATATATTGTAAATGGTCATTAAAGTTAGCAATTATAACTGAAATTACCCATGGAAAATATGATCCATTCTCTTTATTCCTATCTGCATATAAACAAGCTTATAGATTCTCCCAGCTTAAAACAAAAACAAAAACAAAATCTTGCTTTGATCCCACGCCTCTGCCCGTTACTGCCCCATTTCTCTGATCCCTTTCATAATCAAACTTCTTGAAAGACTAGTTCCTATAGAGTCTCTGCTTTCTTACCTCCCACTTTCTTTTTCTTAGTACTGTATTTGTTTTTTATTTTTAATTGTGGTAAAATAGATATAAAATTTACCATCTTATCCATTTTTAAGTGTACAGTATAGTAGTGTTAACTACATTTACATTGTTAGTGCAACCACTCTCCAGAACTCTTTTCATCTTGCAAAACTGAAAGTCTGTACCCATTGAACAACTCTCTTTCTCCCCTCCCCCCAGCCTCTGGCAACCACTTCTACTTTCTGTCTCTATGAATTCTCTAAGTACTTCATATAAGTGGAATCATACAGTATTTTTGTCTTTTTGTGATTGGCTTATTTCACTTAGTGTGATGTCCTCAATATTTATCCATGTTGTAACGTATGTCAGAATTTCCTTGCCTTTTAAGGCTAAGTATTATTCCATTTTATGTATTTACCGCATTTTGTTTATCCATTCATCTGTGAGGGACATTTGGTTTGCTTCCATCTTTTGGCTATTGTGAATAATGTTGTTATGAACTTAGGTGTACAAATATCTCTTCAAGAATCTGCTTTCAGTACTTTTGCGAAAAGTCCCAGAAGTGGAATTGCTGGATCATATGGTAATTCTAGTTTTAATTTTTTGAGGAGCCACCATATTGTTTCCCATAGAGGCTGCAACATTTTACATTCCCACCAATAGTGCACAAGGGTTCTGCTTTCTCTACATTCTTGCCAACACTTACTTTCTGTTTTTTTGATAGTAGCCATCCTAATGGTTTTAAGATGACATCTCATTGTGGTTTTGATTTGCATTTCTCTAATGATTAGTGATGTTGAACATCTTTTCATGTGCTTGTTGGCCATTTGTATATCTTCTTTGGAGAAATATCTATTTAAGTCCTTTGCCCATTTTCTTAGTGGGATTGTTTGTTTTTTGTTGTTGAATTGTAGAAGTTCTTGATAGATTCTGGATATTAACTCCTTATCAGATATATGATTTGGCAATATTTTCTCTCATTTTGTAGGCTGCCTTTTTACTCTGTTGATTGTGTCCTTTGAAGCACAGAGGTTTTTAATTTTGATATAGTCCAATTTATCTATTTTTTCTTTTGTTGTTTGTGCTTTTGGTGTCATATCTGAGTAGTTGCCAAATCTAATCTGATGAAGCTTTTCCCCTCTTGTTTTCTTTCCAGAGTTTTATAGTTTTAGCTCTTATTGTTTAGATCTTTGATTCATTTTGAGTTAATTTTTGTATATAGTGTAAGGTCAGGGTCCAGCTTAATTCTTTTGCAGGTGGATATCCAGTTTTCCCAATAACACTTGAAAAGACAGTTCTTTCCCTGTTGAATGATCTTGGCACCCTTGTCAAAAATCGTTTGACCTTATAAACAGGGTTTTATTTCTGGGCTCTCTATTCTATTCCATTGGTCTATATGTCTTTATGCCAACACCACACTCTTTTGATTACTGTATAGCTTTGTCATAAGTTTGGAAATCGGGAAGTGTGAGACTGCCAACTTTGTTCTTCTTTTTCAAGAATGTTTTAGCTATTCGAGGTGCCTTGAAATTCCAAATGAATTTTAGGATAAATTTTTATTTCTGTAAAAAAAAAAAAAACACCTGTCGTTTGGATTTTGATAGCGCTTATATTGAATCTGTAGAACACTTTGAATAGTAATGACATCTTAAGCGTATTGTCTTCCAATCCATGAGCATGGGATGTCTTTTTATTTATTTGTATCTTCTTTCATTTCTTTCTGTAGTGTTTTGTGGTGTTCAGTATTCAAGTCTTTTACCTCCTTGGTGAAGCTTATTCCTAAGTATATTTTTTTATACTATTGTAAATAGAATTGTTAATTTCCTTTCACATTTTTCATTGTTAGCGTATAGAAATGCAAGTGAGTTTTTTGTTGACTTTTTTTATCCTGCCATTTTGCTGAATTTGTTTATTGCTTCAAACAGCTTTTCTGTGGAATCTTTTTTTTTTTTAAACTTTTGAAGATTTTATTTTTTCCTTTTTCTCCCCAAAGCCCCCAGGTATATAGTTGTGAATTCTTAGTTTTGGGTCCTTCTAGTTGTGGTATGTGGGATGCCGCCTCAGCGTGGCTCGATGAGCGGTGCCATGTCCACGCCCAGGATTCGAACCTACGAAACTCTGGGCCACCTGCAGCAGAGCGTGCGAACTTAACCACTCGGCCACGGGGCCGGCCCCTCTGTGGAATCTTGAGGATTTTCTGCACATAACATCTTGTTACCTGTGAAAAGAACCATATTTTATATTTTAAGTTAACTCTCACACTTATCAAGTAAGGCATATACCCAGTTTAAAAAGTCAGATTGTTTCACAAGGCTTATAGCAAAGGTGTTCCCTGGCCCCATCCCTTCCTATTGTTCCTATTGCCAGAAGCAGCCACTTTCGGTTTTTTTTAGGATTTTTTTAATGGTATTTTGGCATAATTTGGGATATGGCATATTTATAACTAACAGGGTTATATTGTTATTTCTGTTCAATTTTTCATGGTTTTTCAATTTTAGATGTATATTGCCTTTCTGCTATAGAAGATAAGTATCTCTCTTACATCCTGTCCCCCATCCCTGACTTCCCCTCTTCTTCCATCTTGCAGTTTAAGTTATATCACAATTTTTAGGTAAAGCATTAATCAGTGTTCATATTATGACTTTGTAAGTATTATTCCTAGCTAATCTGTATAATATGCTATGATTATAATTCCTTTCTCGTTCTTTATTTTTTTTGTTTTGTGTAGAGTTAATAATTACCTTGTTTTCTTAGTTTTATTTTATTTAACAAGCAGAAAGCATTTATATGTGACAGGTACTTTCTAAACCCTTTACAAAATTTGACGCACGTGAGGGAATAGTGAAGCACAGAGAGGTAAATGACTTGCTGAAGGTTACAAAGCTAGGAGGTAGCGCAGCCAGTCTCTAAACAGCCAGCCTGGCTCCAGGGTTGTTCTGCTAATCAGTGCACTCTGTTTACCTCTCTACTTTTCACTCTCCTCAAACTTTCTGACAAGTGTAAATCTTTCAGTACATTTAAACAGATCAGGAAATCTGTTGTTTAATTTTTTACAAATTGGAGACCTCTATCCTGGAGCACCCTGACCACCTGCTCTCATTGGGACTGATGGTTTCTCCACAGCTCTGGGTTCAGAGCTCCCTTCACTCTTGTCCTGTCTTTGCCTCTCCTCTGGGCTGGATCCTCTGTTTCTCAAGTCATCCTCTTTGTTGCTTTGCTCCCTCATGGTGGAATGTCTCAGAGTACAAGGGAAATAAATTTTCTGATAACTTGCAAGTCTGGAAATGTATAAACTATTCTAACACTTAATTGGTAATTGATTGGATGTATAATTATTGGTTGGAAATAATTTTTTTTCTCAGAATTTTGAAGGTATTGGTTCATTGTCCTTTCATTTTCAGTATTGCTTTTGAGCTGACTGATGCCATTTTAATTCCTGATCTTTTGTTAGAAACCTGCCTTTCCCCTCTTCCTTGCAAGTGTTTTAGGATCTTTATGCCAGTGTTAAAAACATTTCATGGCGATGAGCCTTATATAGGTCTTTTCTTATTTAGAGTTGTACATTTATTTCAACCTGGAAATTCATATCCTTTGGTTGTGGGGTCTGTTGTAGTTTACTCCCTTCATTTTCTCTGTGTATTTTTTCCAAAGTCTACTTTTAGACTTTTTCCAAGATCAGTCTTTTTCTTAGATTTTCCACTTTTTTATCTTTTAGTTTCACTTTTTGGGATATTTTCTTTATTTTATCTTCTGTTTATCTTCTGGCCCTTCTACAGATATTTTCGATATCTGCTATCATTTATTTTTATTTTTATTTTTTTATTTTTTTTTAGGAAGATTAGGCCTGAGCTAACTGCTGCCAATCCTCCTCTTTTTGCTGAGGAAGACTGGCCCTGAGCTAACATCCGTGCCCATCTTCCTCTACTTTTTTTATATGTGGGATACCTACCACAACATGGCTTGCCAAGGGTGCCATGTCCGCACCTGGGATCCAAACCGGTGAATTCCCAGGCAGCCGAAGGGGAATGTGTGAACTTAGCCGCTGCACCACCGGGCCGGCCCCTGCTATGTTATTTTTAATTTCCAAGAACTTTTGTTTTGTCTCTGTACGTTCCTTTTTTGTTGAATTTTGTTTTTGCTTCATAGATGAAGAATATTTTTGTTTAAATCTCTTGAGACAATTAATTATTAAGTTTTCTCCTCTTGTCTCCTTTTATTTTGAGCTCCTTTTTTTGGTTTTCTGTTGCTTTGGTCTTTGATGTCAGAGATTTTCCTTAAATATCTCGTCATTTTTGGCTGTTTGTTTAAGTGGAAGGTATTAATGGACCAGCTGGAAGCCCTGTTGGCATGGGAAGACCTTATCAAATGGTGGACTTCACTATAGGTGATCAAGCTGTTGCATGGGGAGAGACCTGTATGCCATCATTTATAGTGCTTTTCTGTGGGGCTGGTCAGTTTCTGCAGAGAGAAATCCTCCAATCTCCAAGGAGGGGTGGGGTTGGAGAAATGGCTGAGAGGGTTACTTAATAGCCGTGCTTTCTGTTTAGTACTTATTCCCAACTGGCTGTGCTTGGTGGCTGTGAATCCAGAGTCTCTCTGGTGCAACTTCTCCAAAGAATAAAGACTAATTTTCTTCTGGAGGGGAGGGGAAAGTGGGGGTAGTGTAGCCTGATTGTGCGACCAACGCTCCTGTCTTTTTAGGTACTTGATTCCTCTAATTTCTGCACCTCTGGAATTTTAGAGGAGAATCACCTTTCTCCTTGTTTTCTTTCTGTCGGGTTTTAGCTTTCTATGCTCTTCTAAGTTATATATCAATTGTCCATCTGGTGTCCAGCTTCTAAAATGTTTGGATCTGTTATCTGTTTCCTTCGTCCTTGGAGGTTTATGTTTTTTAAATACCTTTATAATAATTTCAGTGAGATTTGGGAAGCTTTAAAGATAATTACGTATATTCAATTCAGAATCTCCTAGTCACTCTTCATCCCCCTCCAATGTCTTCCGCCCCCACTGTCCCACTAGAACAGGTATCATAGTCATAAGTACTTCTCTGTTTTCCCCAGCTTTATTGAGATATGATTAACATATAAGATTGTGTAAGTTTAAGGTGTACAGCTGATTTGATATGCGTATATATCGAGAAATGTTTCCCATGCTGAGGTTAGTTAATACATCCTTCACCTCATATAATTACCATTTTGTTGTTCTTATGATGAATACATTAAAACTCTGATGTCCTAGCAACTTTCAAGTCTATAATACAATAATACAGTATGGTTAACTATAGTCACCAGTCCGTACATTAGATATCTGGAACTTATTTATCTTATAACAAAGTTTGTGTCCTTTGACCAACATCTCCCCATTTTCCCAACCTCTCAGCCGTTGGCAACTACCACCACTACTCTCTGTTTCTATGAGTTTGATGTTTTTAGATTTCACATATAAATGAGATCATAAAGTATTTGTCCTTTTTGTCTGACTTATTTCACTTAATGTAGTGCCCTTCAGGTTCATCAGTGTTGTTGCAAATGGCAGGATTTCCTTCTTTTATGTGGCTGAACAAATTCCATTGTATATCTATACCGCATTTTAAAAATTTATTCATTCATTGATGGACACTTAGGTTGTTTTCATATCTTGGGTATTGTGAATAATATGGCAGTGAACATGGGAGTGCAGATACCTCTTCGAATTAGTGATTTCGTGTCCTTTGGATATACACCCAGAAGTCAGATTGCTGGATCTAGTAGAGTTCTTTTTTGTGTGTGTGAGGAAGACTGGCCTTTAGCTAACGTCTATTGCCAATCTTCCTCTTTTTGCTTGAGGAAGATTGTCCCTGAGCCAACATCTGTGCCAGTCTTCCTTTCTTTTGTATGTGGGACACTGCCACAGCTGGCTTGATAAGCGGTGTATAGGTCCGCACCTGGGATCCAAACCCACGAACCCTGGGCCGCCTAAGCAGAGCACACGAACTTAACCACTATGCTACCAGGCCAACCCCTGGAGTTTTAATTTAATGAGCAACCTCCATAGTGTTTTCCTTAATGGCTGCACCAATTTACATTCCTGCGAGCAGTGCACCAGGGTTCCCTTTTCTCCACATCCTTGCCAGCAATTATCTCTTGTTTGCTTCATAATAGTTATTCTAACAGATGTGAGGTGATATCTCATTGTGGTTTTGATTTACGTTTTGCTCATAATTAGTGGTGTTGAGCACTTTTTCATGTACCTGTTGGCCATTTGTATGTCTTGGGAAAAATATCTATTCAAGTTCTATGTCCATTTTTTAATCAGATTCTTTTTTTCTTTGCTATTGAGTTGTGTGAGTTCCTTATATATTTTGGTTATTAACCCCCTCATCAGATATATGATTTGCAAATATTTTCTCCCATTTTGTAGGTTGCCTTTTCATTTTATTGGTTGTTTATTTTGCTGTGCAGAAGCTTCTGAGTTTGACATAGTCCCACTTGTTGATTTTTGCTTTTTTGCTTGTGCTTTTGCTGTTATATCGAAAAAATCATTGCCCAGATCAGCGTCAAGGAGATTTTTACTGTTTTCTTCTAGGAGTTTTATGGTTTCAGGTCTTACATTTGAGTCTTTAATCCATTTCAAGTGAATTTTTGTGAGTGGTATAAGATAGGGGTCCAATTTCGTTCTTTTGCCTATGGATATCCAGTTTCCTAGCACCATTTATTGATGAGACTGTCCTTTCCCCGTTAAATGTTCTTGGCTCCTTGTTAATTTGTTGACCACATATGTGTGGGTTTATTTCTGGGTTCTTGATTCTGTTCCATTGGTCTGTGTGTCTGTTTTTATGCCTGTACCATAGTGTTTTGATTACAATAGCTTTGTAATATAGTTTAAAATCAAGAAGTGTGATGCCACCAGCTTTGTTCTTTCTCAAGATTACTTTGGCTATTCGGGGTCTTTTGTGGTTCCGTATGAATTTTGGGATTGTTTTTTCTATTTCTGTGAAAAATACCATTGGAATTTTGGTGGGGATTGCATTGAATCTATAGATGACTTTAGGTAGTTTGCACATTTAACAATATTAACTCTTTTGATCCACGAGCATGGGATAGCTTTCCATTTACTTGTGTCTTCTTCACTTTCTTGTAGTTTTCCTTCTTTGTGTTGTCCTTGTCTAGCTTTGGTCTCAGGGTGATATTGGTTTTGTAGGATGTGTTAGGAAGTGTTCCATCCTCCTCACTTGTTTGGAATAGTTTGAGAATAATAGGTATTAAATCTTCTTTGAATGTTTGATAGAATTCTCCTGAGATGCCATCTGGTCCTGGACTTTGATTTTTTGGGAGTTTTTTGATTACTGTTTCAATCTCTTTACTTGTGTTTAGTCCAGTCAGATTCTCTATTTCATCTTGGTTCAGTTTGAGGAGGTTGTGTGGGTCGAAGAATTTATCCAATTCTTCTAGATTGTCCAATTTGTTGGCATATAGTTTTTCATAGTATTCTCTTATAATCCTTTGTATTTCTGTGGTATCTGTTATAATTTATCCTCTTTCATTTCTAATTTAATCTATTTGATCCTTCTCTTTTTTTTCTTAGTGAGTCTGGCTAAGGGTTTGTCAATTTTGTTTGTCTTCTCAAAGAACCAGCGCTTTGTTTCTTTGATCCTTTCTACTGTTTTTTTACTTCAATTTCATGTCTGCTCTAATTTTTATTATTTCCCTCCTACTGACTTTGGGCTTTGTTTGTTCTTCCTTTGCTAATTCTGTTAGGTGTAATTTACGGTTGCTTATTTGAGATTTTTCTTGTTTGTTAAGCTGGGGCTATATTGCTGTGAATTTCCCTCTTAGGACTGCTTTTGCTGCATCCCATATGAGTGGTATGGTGTATTTTCATTTCATTTGTCTCCAGATATTTTTTTATTTCTCGTTTAATTTCTTCAGTGATCCATTGGTTATTTGCTAGCATGTTGTTTAGTCTCCACATGTTTGTCATTTTCCAAGCTTTTTTCTTCTAGTTGATTTCTAGTTTCATAGCATTGTGGTTAGAATAGGTGCTTGATATGATTTCAATCTTCTTAAATTTATTGAGGCTTGCCTTGTTTCCCAACATATGGTCTATCCTTGAGGATGTTCCATGTGCACTTGAGAAGAATTTGTATTCTGTTGTTTTTGGATAGAGTGTTCTATATATATCTATTAAGTACATCAGGTCTAGTTTTTTGTTTAAATCCACTATTTCCTTGTTGACTTTCTGTCTGGATGATCTATCCATTGATGGAAGTGGGGTGTCAAAGTCCCCTATTCTTATTGTGTTGTTGTTAATATTTCTTTATAGGTTTCATTTTATTTTATTTTATATTTTATTTTATTTTTTGAGGAAGATTAGCCCTGAGCTAACATCTGCCACCAATCCTCCTCTTTTTGCTGAGGAAGACTGGCCCTGAGCTAACATCTATGCCCATCTTCCTCTACTTGATATGTGGGATGCCTGCCACAGCATGACTTGACACACATTGTGTAGTCTGCACCTGGGATCCAAACCAGCAAACCCCAGGCCACCAAAGTGGAACATGCAAAGTTAACTGCTGTGCCACCAGGCAGGCCCTTCTTTTTAGGTTTTAATAGTTCCTTTATGTACTTTGGTGCTCCTGTGTTGGGTGCATATATATTTATAAGTGTTATGTCTTCTTGGTGGAGTGTCCCTTTTATCATTATATACTGCCCCTCTTTGTCTGTCATTACCTGTTTTGTCTTGAAGTCTGCTTTGTCTGATATAAGTATGGCAACACCTGATTTTATTTGTTTGCCATTAACTTGGAGTATTATCTTCCATCTTTTCACTCTGAGCCTGTGTTTGTCTTTAGAGGTGACATGTGTTTCCTGGAGGCAGCATGTTGTTGGGTCTTTTTTTTTTAATTCATCCTGCCACTCTGTGTCTTTTGATTGGAGAATTCAATCCATTTACATTTAGAGTGATTATTGATATATAAGGGCCACCATTTTATCACTCATTTTCCAGTTCTTCTGCATTTCTCTTGTTTCTCATCCTGTGTATTTCAGACTACCAATTCAGTTTGGTAGTTCTCTCTGATGGTTTTCTTAGTTTTCTCTTTATTTATCATTTGTGTCTCTGTTCTGTTTATTTATTTAGTGATTAACATGAGGTTTATATAAAAAATCTTGTAGATAAGAAGGTCCATATTCTGATAGCTTCTTATTTCCTTAGACTAAGGCTGATCCATCCCTTTCCTCTTCCTCTTCTAAGTTATTATTGTCACAACTTATTCCATCTTTATTGTGAGTTTGCGGTTAAAATGACGAGATTATTTTTGATGTTTTCCTTCTCTTTATCTTTGCTGTTATAACTGTTTGCTAACCTACTCTGACAGAGAGTTGCAATTTTCTGATTTTGTCTGCCTATTTGTCTCCTTGCTCAAGGCTTTGTAAACCCTTTCCTTTTTTTTTCAGGTATGAGGGCCTTCATGAGCATTCTTGTAGGGGGCATCTTGTGGTGATGAACTCCCTTAGCTTTTGTTTATCTGGGAAAAGTTTTATTTCACCATCATATCTGAAGGATATTTTCACTGGATAGAGTATTCTTGGATGAAAGTTTTTATCTTTCAGAATTTTGCAAATATCCTTCCTCTCTCTCCTAGCCTGTAAGGTTTCTGCTGAGAAATCCACTGAAAGCCTGATAGGGGTTCCTTTGTAAGTCATTTTCTTCTGCCTTGTTGCCCTTAATATTTTTTCTTTGTCATTGACTTTTGCCAGCTTTACTGCTATATATGTTGGAGAAGGTCTTTTTACATTGATATCCATAGGAGTTCTGTTAGCTTCATTCACTTGTATTTCCAGCTTCTTCCTCAGGTTTGGAAAGTTCTCAGCTATTATTTCTTTCAACAAACTTTCTGCTCCATTCTCCTTCTCTTCTCCCTCTGGAATACCTATAATCCTCATGTTGCATTTCCTAATTGAATTGGCTATTTCTCAGAGAATTTCTTCATTTCTTTTTAGTCTTAGTTCTCTCTCCTCTATCTGAAGCATTTCTATATTTCTGTCCTCCAGGCTACTGATTCTCTCCTCCATAATATCAGCTCTGTTATGCAAGGAGTCCAGATTTTTCTTTATCTCATCCATTGTATTTTTCATCTCCAACATTTCTGATTGGTTTTCTTTTATAGTTTCAATCTCTTCTGTGAAGAAGTTCTTGATTTCGTTGAACTGTCTATCTGTATTTTTTTGTAACCCATTGAGTTTTTTTATAATAGCTATTTTGAATTCTGTCATTTCTGGGTGCTTTATCATTTTCCTTCTGTTCTGGAGTATTAATATATGTTTTCATACTGTTTGATGGTGTGGATTTGTGCCTCCGCATAGTGATAGTATCTGGTCGCAGCTTCCACCTACTGCCACTGGGTGGAGGTCAAGAGCTGTGTATTCTGAACTCACCACAACCCTAGCTTGCTCGCTCACAGCTGCTACTTTTCTGTTGTATGCACAGGGGCTCTGGCTGACTGGCTGAGCTGGAGCGCTGGGTAGGTGGAGGGGAGCTTTCCTTCACCTGCATGATCTTGAGGGTGTTCTTGCTCTGCCCTTGCTGTCTGCTACCTTGGGGTGCTGGCTTGATGAAGCCACACCCGTGATAGCTTACTCACCTCTGTGTGGGGCTTTCCCATGGGCTGTGAGGGAACTTGGAGAGTGAAGATGTTCCTGCAGAGAGCCCCCGTCCCCCGTCTCCTCTCAGAGCGGTGTGCAGTCCCACACCCTGAGTCGCTGCTGTTGGGGGAGGGAGAGGAGATCCCCTTACCTCCTTCTACTTCCTCTGGGGGAGTCCAGCACCCCCACCTTCAGACGTATGGCTGCATGGGTCTCTCATATGTCTTTTGTGTTGTGTGAATGTCCTCTGTTGGTATAGGAATGTCCTTTTCATTGTATCTTAGGGGGGAAAATCAAAGGGAGGAGCTCACTCTGCCATGATGCTCATGTTACTCCCTGTTAGAGATGATTAATTGTTCTCCATGCTCCAAGCCACCTTTCCTCCTTCAGTTTCTTTCAGCAGTTTTTTTTTTTTAAAGATTTTATTTTTTTTTCCTTTTTCTCCCCAAAGCCCCCCAGTACATAGTTATATATTCTTCGTTGTGGGTCCTTCTAGTTGTGGTATGTGGGATGCTGCCTCAGCGTGGCTTGATGAGCAGTGCCATGTTCACATCCAGGATTCGAACCAATGAAACACTGGGCTGCCTGCAGCGGAGCGCGTGAACTTAACCACTCGGCCACAGGGCCAGCCCCTTTCAGCAGTGTTTTGTAGTTTTCATTGTACCCTTCTTTCACCTCCTTGTTGAATTTATTCCTAAGTATTTTTTGGTTTTGATGCTATGGTAAGTGGAATTATTTTCTTTCTTTCTTTTTTCAGATGGTGTATAAAAATGCAACTGATTTTTATCCTGAAACTTTACTGAATTTGTTTATTGGGTCTCACACTTTTTTGGTGGAGTCTTTAGGATTTTCTATATACAAGATCATGTCATCAGCAAAGAGACAGTTTTACTTCTTCCTTTCCAATTTGGATGCTTTTATTTCTTTTTCTTGCTTAATTGCTCTGATGAGGACTTCTAGTACCATGTTTAATAAGAGTAGTGAGAGTGAGCACTCTTGTCTTATTCTTGACCTTAGAGGAAAACAAAAAAATACTTTTGTTGATCTTTTTTATTCTTTTTCTGTTCTCTATTTCATTTACTTCTGCTCTGATCTTTGTTATCCCATTCTTTCTGCTAACTTTGGACTTAATTTGTTCTTACTTTTGAAGTTCCTTGAGATGGTTTATTTGAGACCTTTTTTCCCCCTTACTGTAGGCATTTATCGCTATATAAACTTCCCCTCTTTGCAATATATTTTCAGCATCCCATAAGTTTTGGTATGTTGTGTTTCCATTTTTGTTTGTTTTAAGACATTTTAAAATTTCTTTTCTTTCCTTTTTGTTTTTCTTTTTGGTAAGGAAGATTGGCACTGAGCTAACATCTGTTGCGAGTCCTCCTGTTTTTGCTTAAGGAAGATTGTCCCTGAGCTAAATTCTGTGCCAGTCTTCCTCTACTTTGTATGTGTGACGCTGCCACAGCATGGCTTGAGGAATGGTGTGTAGATCTGCACTCGGGATCCAAACCCGCAAACCCCGGGCTGCTGAAGCAGAGTGCACGAACCCAACCTCTATGCCACTGGGCCAGCCCCTTGATTTCATCTTTGACCCATTGATTGTTCAGGAGTATGTTGTTTAATTTCTACATACTTATGAATTTTCCAGTTTTCTCTTGTTATTGATTTCTAGTTTCATACCACTTTGGTCAGAAAAGATACTTGGTGTGGTTTCAGTATTTTAAAATTTGCTGAGATTTGTTTTGTGACCTAATACATGCTCTGTCCTGAAGAATGTTCCATGTGCACTTGAGAAGAATATGTATTGCTTTTGGATGGAATATTCTATATGTGTCTGTCAGGTCCATTTGGTCTAAAGTGTAGTTCAAGTCAAATATTTCAGTATTGATTTTCTGTTTGGGTGATCTATCCATTGTTGAAAGTGGATATTGAAGTTCCATACTATTATTGTATTGTTGTCTGTTTCTCCCTTCAGATCTGTTAGTATTTGCTTAATATATTTGTGTGCTCTGACTTTGGGTGCGTGGATATTTATAATTGTTATATCCTCTTGATGACTGCTTTATCATTATATCATGACCTTCTTTGTCTCTTGTTACATTCTTTGTCTTAAAGTCTATTTTTTCTGACTTAAGTATAGCTATCCTTGCTCTCTTTTGGTTTCCACTTGTGTGGAGTGTCTATTTCCACCCCTTCACTTTGTTCCTATGTGTCTCCTTGTAGCTGAAGTGAGTCTTTTGTAGGCAGCATGTAGTTGGATCTTGTTTTGTTTTGTTTTAAAGATTGGCACCTGAGCTAACAACTGTTGCCAATCTTCTTTTTTTTTTTTTCTGATTTTTCTCCCCAAGTCCCCCCAGTACGTAGTTGTATCTTTTAGTTGTGGTTGCTTCTAGTTGTGGTATGTGGGACGCCGCCTCAATGTGGCCTGACCTGTGGTGCCATGTCCGTGCCCAGGATCCGAACCAGCAAAACCCTGGGCCTCCGAAGTGGAGTGAGTAAACTTAACCCCTCAGCCATGGGGCTGGCCCCTGGATCTTATTTTTTATCCATTCAGGCACTCTGTGCCTTTTGATTGGTGAATTTAATCCATTTACATTTAAAGTAATTATTTCTAGGTAAGGACTTAGTATTGCCATCTTGCTAATTGTTTTCTGGCTGTCTTGTAGCTCCTTTCTTCCTCTCTTGCTGTTTTAATTTGTGAATTGATGATTTTCCATAATGGTATACTTTGATTCCCTTCTCTTTATCTTATGTATATCTACTACAGCTGTTTGTTTTATGGTTACCTTCAGGCTTTCTTGAAGCATCTTATAGATATAACAGTCTATTTTAAACTGATAACAAGTTAACTTTGATTGTATACAAAATCTACTCCCCCCATTTTATGTTTTTGATATCATAATTTATTTCTTTTTATATTGTGTATCTATTAACAAATTATTGTAGCTATTGTTATTTCTAATATTTTATCCTTTAACCTTTACACTAGAGGTAAGTGGTTAACGCCACTACGTTACAGTATTAGAGTATTTGAATCTGACTAGATATTTGCCTTTACCAGTGTGTTGTCTATTTCAGATGTTTTATGTTACTAGTTAGCATCCTTTCATTTCAGCTTGAAGAACTCTTTTCACTATTTCTTGTAAGGCAGGTTGAATGGGGATGAACTCCCTCAGCTTTTGTTTGTTAAGAAAAAGTCTTTATCTCACTTTCGTTTCTAAAGGACAACTTTCCTGGGTCAAGTGTTCTTGGTTGCATTTTTTTCCTTCTGCATTTTGAATATATCATCCCATTCTTTCTTGGCCTGCAAGGTTTCTACTGAGAAATCTGCTGATGGTCCTGTGGAGGTTCTCTTGTATGAGAGAAATTTCTCTTTCTTGCTGATTTTAAAATTCTTTGTGTTTGATTTTAGACAGTTGTATTAGAATGTGTGTTGGAGAAGATAGTTTTGGATTCAAATTTTGGAGTAAGCTATTACTAGCTTCATGAACTTGGATGTCCAAATCTCTCTCCAGGTTTGGGAAGTTCTCAGCCATTATCTCTTTGAATAAACTCTCTATCCTTTTCTCCCTTCTTCTTCTGGAACTCCAGTGGTACGTAGATTGTTTCTGTTAATGTGTCCCATAAGTCCCGTAGGCTTTCTTCATTCCTTTCCATTCTTTTTTCTCCTCTGACTGGATAATTTCAAATGATCTCTCTTCAAGCTCACTGATGTTTTCTTCACTTAGTCTAGGCCATTGGGTACTTTTAAGTTGGCAAATCCAACTACTGTTTTTTTCAGTTTTCATTTCATGTAACCTCTTAGCTACATTTACTAGAGTTAACTATTCTCCATTTCTTGAAATACTCTCTTTCCTTGCCTCAGGTAACACAACCTTCTTGGATGTTGCCAACTTAGCCCTTCTCTTTTGATCTCTTTGTTAGTTACTATACTCAATTCCTGAGTGTTAGCGTTCTTTTTTTTTTTTAATTTTTTTTTCCTTTTTCTCCCCAAAGCACCCCGGTACCTAATTGTATATTCTTCGTTGTGGGTCCTTCTCGTTGTGGCATGTGGGACGCTGCCTCAGCATGGTTTGATGAGCAGTGCCATGTCTGCGTCCAGAATTCGAACCAACGAAACACTGGGCCACCTGCAGTGGAGCACGCAAACTTAACCACTTGGCCACGGGGCCAGCCCCCATGTGTTAGTTTTCTTTAGGCCTTCTTGCCTTATTTCTAAATATGCTTTCTTCCTAGATTTCACTTATTACTCTGCTAATGGTTTAACAGGTTATAATTGCTAGACCAGACCACTTGTCTGTGCCCAACTGCATACTTGATACTTTTTCCTGGAAATCTCATAGGTTATTCAAATTTAACATATTCAAAATGTAATGCTTGCTTTTTAATCTTCAAATTGGCTCTCCCTCCATCTCTGTAATATCAGCGAATGATACCACCATCCATCCAGTTACTCAAGTTGGACACTATCCTTTCGTACATCCAATCTATAGGCAGGTGCTGCTGATTCTACCTATAAACTAAATCTCAAATCTTTTTACTTTTTTACGTCTTTACTGCCATATCTCCAATTATAGGCTATATTGTCTCTCGTTTGGACTATTATGGTGGCCTCCTAATTGATCTTCCCATTTCCACTCCTGCCTCACTCTAATTTGTTCTTCCCATAGTAACCAGAGTAATATTTTCAAAACTTAGATCAGATCTTTTGACTTCTCTCTTACATAAAATTATTCACTGACTGTCTGTTGTGTTGGGAGTGAAAGCCGAGTACTTTAACACAGCATAGAAGGTTCTGCCTGCCTTTCCTTCCTTCATTACACTCCAGCTCTGCTGACTTTCTATTCCTTTCAGATTCAGTTGGAAGTCCCACTTTATGTCTTTTGCCCATGTCCACTCCTTCTGGAATGATCCTGTCTTTTATTCTCTGAATGGCTAGTTTCTTCTCCTCCTTGAAGTCTCACTTGAATGTCACCTTTCTGATCAGACTAACTAAAGTAGGTCACAGCCTTCTGTTCTTTTTCTTCTAGCTCATTTATCACAGTGGCTAAGTATACAGTTTATGACTATTTGATTAATGTCTCTATCTCCACCAAGCACTAAATACCAAGACCATCTCTGGTTTAGCTCAGCATTTTGTCCTTGGTACCTGACATAGTGCCTCATATTCAGTATTTGTTCAATGAGTGGATGTGAGCGCCTTTCGTCTTTCAGACACTATGATAAGAGCTTTACATGTATGTTTTAATCCCACAGCAATCTTATTACATAGGTACTGTTACTGCCTCCATTTTACAGGTGAGGTTAAGCAGATTACCCAAATTCACACAGCTAGTACATGTCAATGCGAGAATTAAACCTAAGTCTCTGATTGTGAGCCTGTGTTTTAACCACTTTCTGCTAGTTAATGGAATCTGTAGTGAGGAAAGATACTTTTGAAAAAACATTTAGTGAACATTGATTCATTTCCTACTCAATTGCCAAATGAATAGTGAATAATTGAGTGCTTATCTATCTGATTTTTCCTCATTTGTAAAATAAAGACCTTACATTAGGAATGAAAATGATTTTCCTTGTTAAACCAAATTGAATTATTATTAAATCGTTATTTTACAGTTATAGGCTTTGCAAACTGGTAGGGCTGGCACACTAACATTTCACCCCTCACCTCCCTCCCATTTCAGTTACCAAAGATAATACTTGCCTAGCCCTTAGAGACTGTTAAATGATTTGAGGGTTTCAGTTTGAGGCACTTCTCTTCCTCCCCTCCAGCTGAGAAATAAGAAAAGAGTTTGTCAGATGGAAATAAAAACAACACCTTTATTACTGATGAAACTAATATTCAAGAAGGTAGCTTATATCTGTGGGCAAGTGGACTTTCTAGTACTGCCCCAGAATTAGACAAATTTATCCACCGAGCTACAAGCAGTGATCAAAACAAAACCACACAGAAAGCGATAGGCTTCCCCATGTGGGGGCTAACCCCTATAGAACCTAACCGCTGTGGAGTCTAGCTGAGTCCTGGAGCCAGAGGGAAGAGCTGTGGTGCTGCTTCCAAAGTTGCCCGTCGCAGCAGTGGTGGCCCGTGAATGCCTGTCCCTCTGCGTGGAAGGAGGCGTGGAGTGGGGAATAGTATTTTCCCCTAAAAGATGATAGTAAGAGTCTCTTGATTTGGTCCATTTTTCACCTATCAGACCAATGCTTAAATCTAGTAGATTTTTTGATGATTGAGGTAAAATAAGTTAAATCTCTTTACCTGTTTTTTTTTGGTGTCATTTTAGATTGTTGATTTGAACACATCTTAAAAATTGATTTTTGGGGGCTGGGCCCGTGGCCAAGTGGTTAAGTTCATGTACTCCGCTGCGGTGGCCCGGGGTTTCCGCTGGTTCGGATCCTGGGCGGGGACATGGTACTGCTCCTCAGGCCACGTTGAGGCGGTATCCCACATGTCACAATTAGCGGGACGCACAACTGAAATATACAACTATGTATTGAGGGGATTTGGGGAGAAAAACCAGAAAAAAAAAGGAAGATTGGCAACAGTTGTTAGCTCAGGTGCCAATCTTTAAGAAAAAAAATTGATGTTTTTTTCTTTTTTAATAACTGGGGCTAATTCTTGACCTTGCCTATAGTTTGTGAAAGCCATTGCTGTTCCTGTGTTTAGAGAAACAGCAATGGAAACGATGTGGACTTGGGAGCCAGATGATCCTCAGTCAAAAATAAGACTCTGCTGCTTATTAATTATGTAAATTTGGAAAAGCAGTGAACTCCTCTGAAGCTCAGTTTCCTCAGTG
Organism: Equus quagga; assembly: GCF_021613505.1. NCBI lineage: Eukaryota > Metazoa > Chordata > Mammalia > Perissodactyla > Equidae > Equus > Equus quagga. The sequence goes on along the minus strand of NC_060267.1, from coordinate 11,753,916 downwards.
ATATAAGTCAAAATGGAAATGATACTTATCTCATTGTCTTCTTTGTAAAGATTGTATTAGATAACAAAATCCTCCAGGGACTAGAATATGGTCGATAGCCAGCAAATGTTATTCTCCTCCCTTTTGCCTGAGAAAAGATAATAAAATAATAGGTCAGTTGCAGCTTCCTTGTATTGACTTCCCAGTTTTTTGGGTTTTTGAGATTAACGTCAGCAGTCACTTTGAAAGGCTGGGCCAGGGCCACTTTTACATTGTTGCTATGAGGTTTTCTTTTGATTTTTATTGTTATGTTTTTATGTCATCGTCCTGTGTTTGTATTACATTTTATGCCTTTTAGAGGCTAACCTTTTCTCTCATTTTCCATTTCTTCATAGCATCTCCATGTACTGCACGTAAGATACAGTAAATAATTGTTCAGTTATAGATTCCTTTTTCTATTCTCCACATACTGACGACTTAATAAAAGGTTTTGAATGGGTTAATATTTATCTGCTATAAGTCGACCAATCCAATTTCTTCAACAAATAAATTGCGAGGAAAAAAGGATGGATAGGGAACCTGTTGATTAGAAGAGCTGACAGACATAGCCACCCGTCACAATGTGGACCTTATTTGGATCCTATTTCAAACAAACTGTAAGATAAAACAAGACAAAACAATTGACGTGTATGAAACAATTGGAAATTTTAACGGCAACTATTTTATGAAATTAAGGAGTTATTAAGTTTTTAGGTGATATAGTGATAGTGTGGTTTATGTATTTTAAAAAGAATTTTTTCAGAGTTACACGTTGAAATATTTTGGAATGAAATAGCATATTTGGTATTTTCTTTGAAATAATACCGGAGATAGAGAAGTAAGTGGAGCTACAGAGAAAGCAAGTTTGTCCATGAATAATTGTTGGAGCTACGTGATAAGTATGTGGGGATTCATTATACTCTTCTGTTTACTTTTGTATATGTTTTCCATAATAAAAAGTAAAAAAATTATTCTTATTAAACTTTGCTTCCCGTCCTCTGAACCAGGACTGTCTTTTTTTTTTTTAATAGGTAGGATATGAGCAACTTTAATACTACAACCAGGCTAGTTATTGCTTATGGATACCACTGAATGCAGTTGTCAGGAGTAAGCCTAGGCAAAGATAGAGAAGAAGGGGAAAAGTGGAGGAAGAAAGGAAAGGAGTAAGAGAGGGGAGGGAGACTAGAGAGGAGACAAGTGGGGAGTCGTAGAGGGCTGCCTCTAAACTGTCCATCTCTTAGTCCCATTCCAAATTTTCTTCCAGTTTCACCTCCAAAGAGTACCTTTATACGATGAGTAGGAACCTGAGATTCTGCTCTATAAGTTCTGTCAAAAGTATTTTGTAATAAGGAAAAAGAAAAACAGCTATTTTGTTTTAACATATCAGCCTAAGAGAATAAGGATTTCCCTTTTTTCTGTATTCTTTATAGATCTAGTATATTGTGGCTGTTATGTAAATGGTAGGTCTTTATTTCACTGTGGATACTAGGTCTCGTGGAAATTCTTACATCATCTTCCCCACCACTATCCAGGAACTGGATAGAACTTGCTCCTCCTCTTTTGAAGACCTTACCCCTTTGTTTACTGTTGGCTTTTGGTCTTTAGTTCCCACTTTGGCAGCAGTCCTCACCTCCACTCCTTACCTCCAGCCTCTGCCCCATTCCCAATTGTAGTTTAAAATCATGAGTGTGATAAACTAGGTTAACACTTTCCCAAGGACTAGTTCTGTTCAGATCACTGTCTTTTTTCAGATTCAAGGTATGTTAGGAATTAGAAGGGCACAGGTCCAGGAGTTGGGCTGTGTAGACTCAAGTCTTTTAATATTCTTTCCTAGTTAAAAAAAAAATAGTATGTTAGATTTTTAAAAGACTTTTTCTTTGTTTTTAAATAGATAATAGATATACGGACTTGGGCTAAAATATAAAAGGTTCAAACAAATATAAATTAAACAAATAAAGGAAAAGTCTGTGTTTCACCCTATGCTTTATCTACCTAGTTCTCCTTTCTAGTGGCCATCGTTAGTAACTGTTGCTTGTGTATTTTTATTTATTTATTTATTTATTTTTTTGAGGAAGATTAGCCCTTAGCTAACATCTGCTGCCAATCCTCCTCTTTTTGCTGAGGAAGACTGGCTCTGAGCTAACATCTATGCCCATCTTCCTCTACTTTCTATGTGGGACGTCTGCCACAGCATGGCTTGCCAAACAGTGCCATGTCTGTACCCGGGATCTGAACTGGCAATCCCCAGGCCGCCGAAGCTGAGCGTGTGCACTTACCCGCTGTGCCACCAGGCAGGCCACTCTTTTTTTTTTTTTTTAAATTATTATTTTTTTTATTGAGTTATTGATAGGTTACAATCTTGTGAAATTTCAATTGTACATTAATGTTTGTCAGTCATGTTGTAGGTGCACCACTTCACCCTTTGTGCCCACCCCCCACCCCACCTTTCCCCTGGTATCCACTAAACTGTTCTTGGTCCATGGTTTTAAATTCCTCATATGAGTGGAGTCATACACAGATTATCTTTCTCTCGCTGGCTTATTTCACTTAACATAATTCTCTCAAGGTCCATCCATGTTATTGCAAATGGAATGATTTTGTTCTGTTTTGCAGCTGAGTAGTATTCCATTGTATATATGTACCACATCTTCTTTATCCATTCGTCTGTTGCTGGACACTTAGGTTGCTTCCGTGTCTTGGCTATTGTAAACAGTGCTGCAATAAACATTGGGGTGCACAGGACTTTTGGGATTGCTGACTTCAGGCTCTTTGGATAAATACCCAGTAGTGGGATGGCTGGATCGTATGGTAGTTCTATTTTTAGTTTTTTGAGGAATCTCCATACTGTTTTCCATAGTGGCTGCACCAGTTTGCATTCCCACCAGCAGTGTATGAGGGTTCCTTTTTCTCCGCAACCTCTCCAAAATTTGTTGCTATTAGTTTTAGATATTTTTATCATTCTAATGGGTGTAAGGTGATATCTTAGTGTAGTTTTGATTTGCATTTCCCTGATGATCAGCGATGATGAGCATCTTTTCATGTGCCTATTGGCCATCCGTATATCTTCTTTGGAGAAATGTCTGTTCATGTCTCCAGCCCATTTTTTGATTGGGTTGTTTGATGTTTTGTGGTTGAGTTGCGAGAGTTCTTTATATATTAAGGATATTAAGCCTTTGTCAGATATATGACTTGCAAATATTTTTTCCCAGTTAGTGGGTTGTTTTTTTGTTTCAATCCTGTTTTCATTTGCCTTGAAGAAGCTCTTTAATCTGATGAAGTCCCATTTGTTTATTCTTTCTATTGTTTCCCTTCTCTGAGAAGGCATGGTGTCCGAAAAGATCCTTTTAATACTGATGTCAAAGAGTGTACTGCCTACGTTTTCTTCCAGAAGCCTTATGGTTTCAGGTCTCACCTTTAGGTCTTTGATCCATTTTGAGTTTATTTTGGTGAATGGTGAAAAAGAATGGTCAATTTTCTTTCTTTTACATGTGGCTTTCCAGTTTTCCCAGCACCATTTGTTGAAAAGACTTTCTTTTCTCCATTGTATGCCCTCAGCTTTGTCAAAGATTAGCTGTCCATAGATGTGTGGTTTTATTTCTGGGCTTTCAATTCTGTTCCATTGATCTGTGCACCTGTTTTTGTACCAGTACCATGCTGTTTTGATTACTGTAGCTTTGTAGTATGTTTTGAAGTCAGGGATTGTGATGCCTCCCGTTTTGTTCTTTTTTCTCAGGATTGCTTTAGAAATTCGGGGTCTTTTGTTGCCCCATATGAATTTTAGGATTCTTTGTTCTAATTCTGTAAAGAATGTCATTGGGATTCTGATTGGGATGGCGTTGAATCTGTAGATTGCTTTAGGTAGAATGGACATTTTAACTATGTTTATTCTTCCAATCCATGTACATGGAATGTCTTTCCATCTCCTTATGTCGTCATCCAGTTCTCTCAGAAAGGCCTTGTAATTTTCATTATATAGGTCCTTCACTTCCTTAGTTAAATTTACCCCAAGGTATTTTATTCTTTTTGTTGCGATTGTGAATGGTATTGTATTCTTGAGTTCTTTTTCTGTTGGTTCATTACTGGAGTATAGAAATGCTACTGATTTATGCAAATTGATTTTATACCCCAGGCAGGCCACTCTTGTGTATTATTCTAAAGATATTTTTATGCATATTATATCAGACTTTTAAAAATTTTGTATCTAAAGTTCTTTGTGACTTGTAAAAAGCAGGCTAGAACAAGGATTGAACTTTATAGAGCTGATGTATTGCTGGATGTTTGCATATATATGTTTTGTTTTGATCTGGAGATAGACTAGGTACACATACCTTTCATATCCTTGGGTTAGGCCACTTCCTTCAAGTGTGTAGTGTTGCGGTGTTTATTGTTTGTTGAATCAAAAATATTTCTATAATGACCAGAGGAGCAGAAGCTTTTCATGACTTTGAGACTTGTTGGGCCTTCATAATACCAGATCCCTCTTCTACGAATCTGATTATTCTTTGAATGGGTGGTGTGAGGGTGAGGAAGAGGAGTGCTGGTGTTTCCTGGCTTCTTGTGGCTTTGTGATCTCTGGATTTCTGACCAAAGTGAAATTGTGTCAAATGATGAAAATAGGGTAAGTTGACAAGATAGGGTAAAGTAAATTATAGGCAGGTGTTATCTTTTTCTCTATCTTTTCCCTATCTGAAGCAACTATATTGTGGAAGAAAGGCAAATATATTTCACTCTAAGCTCTAATGATGCTGCAATTCTTTTTCACTTTGCAACTCCTTCCCCGGCCAAATATCCTCCTGAACACAGATGATCCACCAGCCAAGCCAGATAGCAGAGGGGTTTGGTAATGCAGAGTAGCCCTCGGTGGGGGCTCAGTTGTGTCCCACCCATATTTTCCCCAAGCATTTGGCTGTCGTGTTCAAACTTCAGCTGCTTAACCTTCGAAGATCCTTTTTGTGTCCTGAGAAGTTATTGGACTTTTTGCCATCTGTTTCCTGTTACGTATGAGGTATTGCCACACTGACATGCACCCACGAAGTGGTGGCATGGGGGTTATTCCTTGGGTTGCAGGCATGGGCTTGTGCTGCCCAAAAACACTGTGCCTGAAAGGGCCATATACTTCTGTTGAGGGCTCTTGCTCAAGTCGGTCTGCGTAAGCACCAGTCTTATGTAAGAGATTCTCTTCTAGCTTATTTGATTCATAGTTCAAATGCCTTTCTTCCTTAAATGTTCTACTCTGACTAGATATTACCTGTTGCCAGAGAACTTAGAACTGTTCCCTTTCCAGAAGGGAGAGAAACAAAGGATGTAGGGTCATGTAAAGGGCTGCTTTACGTGTTTACTCAGCTGTTTGCACTGGTTTAGAGACTGTCCTTATTTAGGGTTTTTGTTACTTGCTTCTGCTTAACAAAAAGCAACGTGGGTATACCAGGGAATGTTAAAATAAGACTGAGCCTCAGTTTCCAAGTTTTAAAAGGGAAACCACACATCCCCTGCTCCACAGAGCCGTCGGGACGATCAAATGAAATCATAAATGTGATAGGACTTAAGAGACTGTTGAAGTGTTAGACAAATAGAACAGAATTCTGCTTTAAACTGTGCCTTGAGAGTTTTTGCACAGTGAAGAAGTTCTGTATTAAATCTTGAAGAAAGTTTCTCGAGAGCTTCTGGCACAAATCCTCTTCTACCTGAGTCTTTAAGGTAGAATGGTTGGTTCATCATTCGGGGCCCTAAAAAGAAATAAATGGCACACCTGAACTGAATAATTTGAGAAACGTTATAAAGGGACTATTTACAAAGGGATTTAGGGAAACCAGTGAGAGAGAAGGGCAGAGACCATATGACCGGCAATTATGGAGCCTACATTACCTCTAAATCTAGAAGGGCAAAGGACTGAGAGAGACCACTAATATCTAAGGGTAGCTATATGCTGAGAACTGGGGGCTAGAGTGGAGGTATGCAGCCAAATCATGGTGTTCTGGCAGCAGAAGGAGCGAGGAAAATGAGTCCTGTGATCTCATTCTCCCCCTGCCCTTTGATCTCCTACTGGTGTACATTTGGTTAGCCAAACACAACTGGAAGCCAGAGGGCAGGGGAGCCTGTTCATACACTCTATGTGGTCAGCTTCCTGGGGCACAAAGCAAGGTGGACAAGAGTGGCAAGTGGATCTGGAAGGGCAGTGAGTTCCTGGGCAGTATGTTGTGGCTGTGTGCTTAACTGAGGATTCTACAGTTATTTAGGCTTAGAGTTTTAAAATGTCACTTTTATGCTTGAGATCCAATTTGAGTACCACCTGGTATGAATGTAACTAACTCCCTGGAGGCTGTGTGGTTGGTGCATCTTACTGTTACCACCTTGGTGTTCAAGGGATGTGGGGAAACAGATTGCTTGTTGTAGTGGTAAGAGCCATGATGAAAGAGAAGAGGGGAGGAGACGAGGAGCTGGTGATGGTGTCAGGTTTACTTGAGCTAAGAGGAAATTGTGGAAAGTGCTGAGAGTCACCTTTTAAAACCAGATATGGTGGGCACATGCATGGGGTGTGTTCTCTGGCTCTGGCTCTTTATGTTCCAGAGATGCCTTTCTTTTTTCGTTTTGCTTTTAATGTTGTTACTATTTTTTTCCAGAAGGAGGCTTGCAGGAAATATCCCTTTCTTGCTCTGATATGATTTAATGTCTAATTCATATTACCACTTGAATTTCAATAAAATATATTAATCTTGTGACTTTTCTACCTGTAAGTGAAGTAGGATGATGCCAACCTAGGCTGAATCCTATCCTAGTTCATGCTTACCTGTGGTAGCCTGACGTCTCAAGATGTTTTTAATGGTTGGAATGTCCTCTTCTCTCCACCCATCCCCATCAAATTTTTATAATAACTTTATTGAGATATAATTCACATACCGTACAATTCACCCATTTAAAGTGTACAATTCAGTAGCTTTTAGTATGTTCACAGAGTTGTGCATCCATTATCATAATTTTAGGGCATTTTCATTACTCCCCAAAAAACCTCACCTACTTAGCTGTGACCCCCCCAAATTCTCTCAATACCCTCTTCTACCAGCTATAGGTAATTACTAATCTACTTTCTGTCTCTAAAGACTTACCTATTCTAGACATTTCATATAAAGGGCATTTCATATAAATCATACAAAGACATTTCATATAAATGTCTTTGTATATCATACATACAAAATGTCTTGTATGTCATACATACAAAGACATTTCATATAAATCATACAACATGTGGTCCTTTGTGACTGGCTTCTTTCACTTAGCATGTTTTCACGGATCATCCATGTTGTAGCATGTGTACTCCATTCCTTCTTATGGCTGAATGATAGTCTCACATATGGATATACTACATTTTATTTTTACATTCATCAGTCAATAGACATTTGTGTTGTTTCTACTTTTGGCTATTATAAATAATACTGCTGTGGAATTCTTGTACAGCTTTTGTGTGGACATATGTTTTCAGTTCTCTTGGGTATATACTGAGGAGTGGAATTGCTGGGTCATGTGATAACTCTGTTTTTAACCTTTTGGGGAACTGCCAAACTGTTTTCCAAAGTGGCTGCATCATGTTACATTCCCGTCAGCAGTGTGCAAGAGTTCCAATTTCTTCACATCCTCAGCAGCACTTGTTATTTTTGATTATAGCCATCAAAGTTACTTCTTTTTTTTTTGAGGAAGATTAGCCCTGAGTTAACATCCACTGCCAATCCTCCCCTTTTTGCTGAGGAAGATTGTCGCTGAGCTAACATCTGTGCCCATCTTCCTCCATTTCATATGTGGGACGCCTGCCACAGCATGGCTTGATGAGCAGTGTGCAGGTCTACACCCAGGAGCCGAACCCGCAAACCCTGGGCTGCCGAAGTGGAGTGTGTGAACCTAACCACTACATCACCAGGCCGGACCCCATGAAAGTTACTTTTGATTAAAGCCATAGTTTCTTTGTTATAGCCATCCTTGTGGGTGTGAAGTGGTATCTCATTATGATTTTGATTTGCATTTCTCTGTGCCTCCCCATTCAAAGTTTAATATCCTATTCTTTCTTCAGGGTACAACTCCAACATCTTCTTGAGAAACTCTTTCCAGGAATTGTTTCTTTTTTCATGCTCGTATGCCATTTTGCCTGGATCCCGTTAGCACACGTATTTCATGCCGCTGGGCATCTAGATTGTAAGCTCTGGTTTGTGAATTCCTTAATAGCTCCTTGTGGCTGTGTGTTTAAATTCACGTGAAGAGTGAAATAGTTGAACTATGAAATCGTTCACTCTTCCTTTTCTTCGTCTCTGAGTCCCCACTGCATCAAGCAGGGCTTGCACATAGTTGGTATTCAGATATTTATTCAATGACTCAAATAGTGCAGAGTCTCGTGAGTGATTATTAGGCGATCTGTTACTTCTTAGGGAAAGTGGACTTTCTCTTATTAGGAGATATTATGACAGAACCCAGGAAATAATGTATTTTAGACAAAAATTTTCAGATACATTATATGTCCTAGAGACCACTGGCTCCAGGAACATGTCTTATGCATCATCCATATCCAGGTTGCAATAGGAATTTTGATGTCAGGCCACTAGATTGGATATCTGTGAAACTTTTTTAGGGGTTTATTAAGCTGATGCAAAATTAGCAAATCTCCAGGTTTTTTGTTTACTGCTTTTAGCAAATATCCATGCCTGTACTATGCACCAGGAACTTAGCCAGGGACTAGATGTGGGATGGGGCTTTCTCCTGCTCTGGTGGTAATAAAGTTAAGGGCCCAGGATGGGGCTGGCTTTGATGGCAAATGAATGGATACAGGATTTGTGAATTTTATTAAACCATGCAAAATGAATACTTGATCAGAGAAGCTAGTTTTCATAATAATGAAGTGTTTTACTTACATTGGATTTTAATTAACAAGTAGCTCCTCTGACTGGATCATTCTCTTAAAGATCTGATGAAAACTTGGTGATTGGGAAGTAGGCACTGTATCACCCCTCCCTGTATGATCTCTTGAAAGAGAGCAAAAGGAAGAACACTGTCTTGTCTCCCAGTTTCCTGTAACTCAGCAGGACAGAAAATACCAAGTTCCTGCTACAGGAAGAGAGGAGTTTGATTTTTCTTTTTTCGGGTGAAGATGAAGGAGTTATGTATTTCTGTATCCCCATCCTACTGCCCCCCCCCCCCCAAATTATTATCCCCAGAGATTCTTATGGGATATCTTACAGCATAATTATCAGCCCATCATTTAAACACCTCCCCACAAATCTTTAAGGGATTAAAATCTGTTTAATATTTTATCTTGAAGGTCTCTATCCTAGTCAACAAAAGAAGAGCAAAACAGAAGGAACTGTTTTATAATCGAGACAAAAGTAACTTCCTGAGGAGGTCAGAGAGAGGCAGTGCTGAAGTGGTCAGGGCCAGCTCACTGAGTAGGTAGGTGTCCGGGTGCTTTGCTGCCTGCCTCCCAGCCTCGAATCTCTTCATGGGCTTTTCACAGAAGCATCTCTCCCAAGCTCTCCTGGACCCTTAAGAACTGCTCAGGGAAACATCAGGCCTCTGCAGACAAATACCAGCTCAGTATGGGTGAGTTATCTATATTCTGCAGAGGAAGGAGAATTTTGCCCTTTACTCTAATTAAAAGAACTCCATTTTTAAAAAGACTCCTAATTTTAAAGATTGGCACCTGAGCTAACAACCGTTGCCAATCTTTTTTTCTTTTTTTATCCCCCAACCCCCCCAGTACACAGTTGCATATTTTAGTTGTGGGTCCTTCTAGTTGTGGCATGTGGGATGCTGCCTCAGTGTGGCCTGATGAGCAGTGTCATCTCCGCGCCCAGGATCCAAACTGGCGAAGCCCCAGCCCCCAAAGCAGAGCGCCGGAACTTAACCACTCGGCCACGGGGCCGGCCCAACACTCCTAGTTTTAAAAGAATAACCATAACTGACATTTTGTACCTGCCAAATGCCAAACACCATGGTAAATACTTTATATCCGTTAATTCATTTATCCCACCTTTCCTTCCCTTCCCTTAGCTTTTATATGTGGCTGTTCACTCTGCCAGGGACATGGCCCTTCTGGTAAACAGCGAAGTCCTCCCCGTGCTGGTGTCCTCAAACACCTTTTAGTGATAGATTCTAGTCTCCAGCCATCTTGAATCTGCTGTTCCCTAGCATTTGCATTCAAGCAATTCAGTTCATCTTTGTAATTCAATCAGTGTTTCCTATTCTGTCTTGGTAACCAGTTACCCACAGGCATCTGGATTTCACTGGCAGATCCAAAGCCAAAAAGTCCTAGCCCTGAGACTGCTTCCCCCGTCCAGGGTTCACAGCTGAAATTCCTCCATTTCCCAAAGAATTAGTGAAATACTGCAACTTTCTAAAAATGTTAGTATCTCCTTTACAAGTCTACGTCTCTAAGGAGCTGCATTAGCTTTTAGTTAAGAAATCGCACTTCAAGGCTCTTGATCACACTGCCAGGCTCTTCATGTCTTCCCTGCATAGTCCCGTTATTTTTAAGGTACTCAGATGTTTACTAAATGAGTAAATTATTTATTCTAAAAGCATTCATCATCCATCCATCAAGCAGATACCTTCAAATTCTGCAAGACTGACTTTAATTTCTGTACTTTTTCCTAACCTCCCTTCACATCTAGTACCTGCTAACTAATCTCATCACCTCTGTCCTCCTACCCCTCCCACCCAGCCTTCATAAAGCAGCTGGTGTTGGCTTTCTCATATATGTGCGATCCTGTCATTTCTCTGTTTATAAACTCATTAATGTTTCCCAATCACTTCCAGAATTAAATCTCCTTCATACGAAGACTTATACCTATGCTATTCTACTGGATTACTTTACATGTCCTTTGCTACATGATAACGTGCTACCATCCTTTATTTCTAAAGGCAAATTTAATACCATCCCGGGCATCTAAGATTCTAGGCCAAACATGAGGGCCCTTGTTTTAAAGAGTCCAAATCTTGTAATCATAAGAGGTATAGTACAATTCTGAGTCCTCTTCTAAATGGCCACTGATCCAGACAACTTCAGGAGTTCCACCTACGTGAATATAAACCAAGTTATAAGTGAAATTCTACCATTCTTCCTTTTCTTCTAGGAGCCAAACAAAACTACATGCTCCCCAACTAAATGCTGTTGAAAAGGATGAAGCTAACTAATGGATGCTGTAGTACACTTCTGTCCCTTCCTTAGGAGGCCCTGGAGTATTGACAATTCAGTCATTTTGGCATCTTTAATAACCCTGAATTTGATCCTCACATGAAAACGACATTTTTTAGGACACAGCAAAATAGCAAATTAGGTTTAAGATTTAGAGTGCTTTGGTTTATGAAATCTACCACAGTGTAGCAGGATTGAGGGAAATATCTTGCTCTTCGCTTTCTGGCTTAGGCTCTGACAGAGAACCATTTCAGACCAGTAGGAGTCAAGGGAGACAATGCTGCCCTATCCTGCCCTCCCGTGTAGGAACAGCTCAGTCCTCTGGCCCTTCTTACATACTGTCCTTTTCTCTCTTACTCACATAGGTAAACGTGGATTATTATTTTGCATTAGTTATTTTGTCTCTTCAAATAATTTCTTTTGGGAAGCCAGATAAGCTTTACTTAGGGGCTTTCTCAACTTTTTTTTTTCTTGAATTCTCTTACCCCTCAAAGTGAATATTTTTCTTTTTTTTTTTTTGTTTGAGGAAGATTAGCCCTGAGCTAACATCTGCTGCCAATCCTCCTCTTTTTGCTGAGGAAGATTGGCCCTGAGCTAACATCCATGCCCATCTGCCTCCACTTTATATGTGGGACGCCTACCACAGCATGGCTTGCCAAGCAGTGCCATGTCCGCACCCGGGATCCGAACTGGCGAACCGCAAGCCGCTGAAGCGGAACGTGTACACTTAACCCCTGCGCCACCAGACCGGCCCCTCAAAGTGGTTATTTTTCTACCATTTCTGTTTGGATGCAAACCTATGTAGCAATTTCAGAAGCTGCTTGAGAATAGCAAGAGATAAATGTTTATTTTTCTGAACCATATCTTGTTTTCTAGGAATTTTTCTGGCCTTGCAGCAAGTTTATTATTGACTAAGTCATATTTTTAGATTATAGCAAGATCTTAGTATTAAAACCAAGGTTATAACTATGGTAACAAACCAATAGCTTCTTTTTAATTTATTTTTTTCTTCAAAAACCCTTGCGTTCTTGTTTGGACAGTCCTGGCCGCATTGATGCTTCTCTTAGAAACATCCTCTCACCTTGGGAAAGGAGGCTGATGGATTCTGACCGAGGCGAGTGGGCTCACCTGCTGTGTGGCACGTGGGGTGATGCCACTAGAGTGGCTTGTGCTGTCATTGTTATAGTTGGCATCATCATCATCCGTGTCATCCCTGGGCCTACAATCTCATGGTCGGGAGAAGAAGCTTGGCTTTCTCAGCTAAGGATCAATAATAGCAATTCCTTAGAGAGGAGGAAAGGCTGTCTTATTGAATGATCTCCAGCAGTGATCTCATTCTGAACTCAGGGACAAGCCTGATGAGAACAGAGGTCGCCATCTTCTTGACTGAGCTTCAGATCAGGCGGGGCACTTACGATAATAGTGACAATGGAGGGGCCTAGACTCACTAGTATTTGATTATTATTGCAGATTTAGTAATTCAACAGAGATTTGAACATCATTCTTAAGTAAATACTACCATTTCTAGCACTGGATATATGACTTTGAGGTTTATTTGCCCTATTTTTGTCTTGTTGTCTAAAAGTTGCTTAAAACACGCACATGCCACATGCATTGCCTGCCTTTGTTGACTACATCATATGTCTGTCACCATCACCACAGAGGAATAATACATCTTCCTCCGGCACATAGATTGTTCTATATGGGAAATCCTAGTGTAAGTGCTTGCAAAAAGGCAAGGACAGGGATGGGAAATATAAAGGATGTGTTAAGAGCTACAATAGGTCAGGAGTCTTTGGGCATCCAGGATGTGGTATTGGGTTTCTTTTTCTTCATTACTGCAGTACAGAGCTAAGGAATAAACTGCATATGTGCAAGTAGGTGCACATTTGTGTGGCGTATACTGACTGATAAAGGTAGAGAAGATGCCAGCTTCAACAGAGTTTAGCTGGAACAAAGATTTTTGTTTTGAAGTTTGCTAAAGGTCAGAGGCATAAAATAGAAGAGGCACATTTCCCATTAAGATTCTTTGGGGGTGGGGCTGGCCCCGTGACCGCTCTGCTGCAGGCAGCCCAGTGTTTCGTTGGTTCAAATCCTGGGCGTGGATGTGGCACTGCTCATCAAGCCATACTGAGGCAGTGTCCCACATGCCACAACTAGAAGGACCCACAACGAAGAATATACAACTACGTACTGGGGGGCTTTGGGGAGAAAAAGGAAAAAAATGTTTGGGGCAAGATTTCCTCACTTTGATGTTTCTCTTTTTCTCTTCTGTTTCTACTTCAATCCATCACCGCCACCACCAAAAAGAGAGAAAGAGAGAAAAAAACCTGGAGATGAACTAGCATTTTAGAGAGAAGTAATTCCAAATAGATTTATACTATAAAGTGCTTTAAGCCAAGGGTGAACTGGAATATGAGTGTGATTTAATAAAGTATCCTATATTATAGATGATTATGCAAATGTAGAATATTATGAACCAGATATAAATGTAAACACCGAAAGCCTGATTAGAGCTTAAGGATATAAAACATGCCATGAAGGAACGGATCCTTGTTCCAGCCAACCTGGTGTTTTGTCTCTAACAGGAGTACCTAAAAAATATAGTGGAGTCTGGTTACCTGTCCTGGTATCAGTAGTGAAAGAAGAGAGATGTTTCACTGCAAATCCTGGATTTTCTTGACCATAATGTATCATTCATTCATTTAAACTTTTAAAAACTTGCAAATAACTTCTGACTAAACCCCTATCCGAATGGTAACAAATTTCGTTTTTTCAACTTGACGTGGTAATTAGTATTTCATTTTATTTCTCTAAGTTTACGATAATCTTCAAGCTCCTGCAGGTATTTTGCAGTTCCCATATTCTACAGTTTTGTGAATAATCTATGTTCAGCTTACTTATACCTTCATGATTTGATACATTTTTATTATTTCCTCTTCATTATTTTTGAATGGAACCTAGATTTTATTAATCTTGTCTCAGTGCACTGTTTACTTAAGAGGCATACATTAATCATGTTCTCCAGCATTTGTATGATAAAAACCTTCCGCTATAGAGCCAGCCCTGATGGCCCAGCGGTTAAAGTTCAGCACGCTCTGCTTCAGCAAACTGGATTCGGTTCCCCAGTACAGAACCACACCACTCATCTGTCAGTGCCGTGCTGAGGTGGCAGCTCACACAGAAGAGCCAGAAGAACTTACAACTATACACAACTTTGTACTGAAGCTTTGGCGGGAGGGGGGGGGGGGGGGGGGGGGGCCGTGGGAGGAAGACTGACGACAGATGTTAGCTTAGGGCGAATCACCCCCTGAAAAGAAAATAAAAGCATTCCACTATAACAAAGTACCTTTTTTCGAAACTGTTAACAAGCTTTCTTTGGCCTCTTATTATTCTTGAAAAATAGGTAGAACAGTTAGATATTTTCTTACTCTTTCCTTTAGGGTTTTTTCCTTAACTATCCTATTGAGTTTATTACTGTTAAAGTGTGGAATCATTCTTTCCAAGAGGCCAGGGTCTTCCTCACTCTCCAGCATCTATATAATATAATCCTTCTGACTTTCTGTTCCTCATGTCTCCCTACAGCCATATGTGTCATTGTCTCAGCAGATGGCACCACCGAGTCCAAGCAGCAGTACCCCTAACAGCAGCAGTGGGAGCAATGGAAGTGACCAGCTGAGCAAAACCAACCTGTACATCCGGGGGTTGCAGCCAGGCACTACTGACCAGGACCTCGTCAAGTTGTGTCAGTCGTAAGTTGGGGTGCATGTGGGTAGGCTTCCAGGGACAGTACAAATTTGGTGATACTGGCTTCTTGCCAGATACTTTTATCCTGAAATGCAATATTATTTTGCTTCTACCCCATAATCACAAGGTTTCTCAGCACCCCCTCTTAAAGACATTCTGCCTGTTACTGTTATCTAAAACCTTTATGTCTTTCTCTGGGGAAAGCCAGGTTAGGACTGGTCTTTGAAGCTTAGTATATGACTTTGTTTCCGGCATGTACCCAGAACTGATGGTCTTAGTGGAAAGATTCCTATCCTTACGCTTGGAATAGCAATGCACAATTTCTCTAAAGATATTGATTAGAAGGCAGTGAGAGCTGGAAGTGGGACTAGCCAATTGAATTATACTCTTAAGAGAGTTTCTGCTGCTAGAGATATTCCCGGTGAACCAGAGGAGCCCTCGAATTAGTGGATAAAGAAGGTGGAGAAAGAGGCTGTCACTCTGCATCTACCCCCTAAAGACCTGTGGGGTTCTTCAGAGTAGATTCGAGTCATGAGGTAGAGATAACTACCGTGGAATTAGCCCCGTTAGGAATTCTGGGGGAAAAAAGAGATGCCAGCTCAATTCCATTTGGCAGAAAAATATGTGTTTCAAAGAATATATTTGGAGGAATGATTAGAGCAAGAAGTCTGGGGGTGGGATGGGGACATTAATGGAAGGAGGAAAAGTGAGTTTGGGAAAGTGAATGGTAGAATGAGATAGAAATAGGAACCTTAGGCTGTGTAAACTTACCATCTTTTAAAATTTTTTATTGAAGTATGACAAGCATATAGAAAAGTACACAAATCCTAAGTGTACATACAACAGTGAATTTTCACAAGGCGAACGCACCGTTGTAACCACATTAAGAAATAGAACATTACCAACTTTTCAGAAGCCCACCTCTCAGTTACTGTCTCCCTCTTCCCCACAAAGGTATCTTCTGTTTGGCTTCTGAGTAATTGATTGGCTTGTTTGAACTTCATATAAATATAATCATGTAGCACATACACTTTTATGTCTGGCTTCTTTTGCTCAATGTCGTTGGTGAGATTCGTCCACATTGTTGTATGTATACAGCAAAACTTCGTTCATTCTTATTGCTCTTTAGAATTCCATCACAGGAAGATACCACAATTTATTTGCCTGTTCACCTGTTGTTGGACATGTGGGTTGTTTCCAGTTTGTGACTATTACATAGAGTGCTGCTGTGAACTTGGATGTGGCTTGGTGTATGTGTGTACACATTTATGTTGAGTGTATATACCTAGGAGTAAAGTTGCTGAGTCATAGGATATATATTTGTTCAGCTTTTGTAGATACTACTAAACAATTTTCTGAAGTGGTTAAACTAATTCAAACTCCCACAACAGTGTGTGTAAGTCCCAGCTGTTTCAAGTCCTGGAGAGGCAGAACAGTTTGCCCCAACATGCAGTTGTATGGCGGCATCGGAAGGGCCCCACAAAGCCCTTGCTCTTCTGAGGCCGTGGTTTGGTCCACGCACATCATGGATTTTGGCTAGAACAAGGCTGTACAAACTTGATCTTCGAAGGCTAGGTGTGTACAAAACTGGTTCCTTTGCTTCAACTTCCCTTGCTAGAAAGGTATTTACATGGAGTTTAGGGGACTTAGTCTAGGACTAGTAATTTTTGGGGGGAATGGGAATTGGCAGAAAGGTTGATTTATAAGGGAAAAGAGTATTTATCAGTCTAGCTCCTTGATTTTTGCACCCTCTGTTTCTTGTACTAATTATAATGTGCTACAAAAAATCTTCTCACTGCGCAAAACAGAGAAGAAACTCAGTTTTACTTCACTATACTTTTAGACTTTACATTTTGCCCTTCCCAACAGTTGCCCTACCTTCTGCTGTGTCTGAAGGGATGAGAATAGTCAGGGTCAGCATGTAGGATGGACCTAAGGAGCCCAGAGGAGAATAGGTGCTGCATGAGTCATGACGAAACGGAGGCTGAGGAGAACAGGTGGGTGGAACACTGGTGGGTGCTGTGAGCTGGGAGTTAAACCTTTCTAGGAGGGGTGTTTCCCATGCATAGAAGGACTTCCTGCCTTTGTCCCAGTTGTCTCTCTGGGTTGTAGGGGAAGTAAGCGTTGCTGGATCCTAAGCCTGGTGGGCAGGAAGGAGAGGCGTGCCGTCTGGGACTGGAACTCCTGGTTCTCTTGGAGGGGCTCCTTCTTCCGAGGAGGAAGGAGCAGGAGCGACCCAGCTGTTGCCAGCTGCAGTGGAAATTCTGAGCTCAAAGTCTCAGGCTGCTCAGACCACAGCAGGCTCCACCCTGGGGCCTTGATAGGGATAGCAGCATGTGTGTCCTCTGGCCTGCGGTCCCTTGCATCCCTTTCCTTACCTAAATTTGGGAAAGAATCCAAGTCTTTAGCCCCGAAAGGCTAGGATCGCCACATCCAACCTCACCCCCATTTTAGTATGTTCTTTTCCCAGCCTCCAGGGTGTTGCTTGGCTTATTCTGTCTAATCCGGTGGGTCACAGAAGAAAAAAATCAGTGAGAGGCCGCCAAGGAGTGAAACAAATGCCTCAGTCATCATATGTTCTTTAGGGATGAGAGGAGAGGTAGGAAAAAGTGCTTGTTCAGGATATTGGTCTCAAATTGAGTCCCTGCCAACTATTTCCAGTTAAATCTTGCACTTCTGACTCTGTTAGTGATTTCTGTTCTGTCTCTTAATGTCTTCACCCTCCCGGAGTGGGACGTAGAGACTTCTTTCTAGTGGAATACTTCTGGTCTAATCCCTGACCTGTGATGCTCGCCTGCTGCACTTGGAGGAAATCCACACAACTCTGCTGCCAAAGCATAATTTTCAAAAAGTTGAAGAAGGTGACTCTCATACAAATATAGGTGAACACATGCCGAAGATTTCTTTTACTCGTTAATGAGAGAACCAGCAGGATGGTAAAATGCATTCAAAGAGTATGTGAGGGACTGAGTATTTATAGGTCCCAAAGAAAGAATGTTGGGATAAGATTGCTAGGTTACGCACAAAGCTGGTTCGCATCCTGCAGGACAATAAAACAGCAACCTTTGGGGTTATCTTTTCTGTTGGACAGAAATTATTTGCATTTCTACTGGATGAAAATTTACAAGTTAGTATGTATCTTCACAAAGTCAGGGCACTAATCTGTAGTAAACAGTAAATCAACAAAGAAACATCCCCCGATAACGAAATATACCTTGCATGAGCCTTTGAGACAATGTTCCAGAATGGCATCAAAAGGGTATGCAGTCCTCATTTTGCCTTATCCTTAAGTTTTGGATAGTTTTCACAGCACTGCTGTTGCACCTGGTCTTATGCCCACTCCCCTCCCTAACACACTCCCAAATCTTGACGATGAGAAATACAAGTCTTAGAATACAGTAAAGCAGGAGGGCGGGCCAGTCGCAGCAGTTTAAAGTTGAGGTCCTTTGAACATAATAATAATAATAGCAGTTGAGAGTTTTCACGTGTTTACCATGTGGTAGACGTTAGTGCTTTATAGTCATGAACTCATTTCATATTCCCAGCAATTCTATCTTTATTTTACAGATGGTAAGATGGGCACGGAAAGGTTAAATGACTTGTCCAAGATCACACATAGCTATAGAGTGGCAGAACCAGGATTTGAACAAAAGCAATTTGGCTTCAATGAGGGGGCCAGTAGAGAGGTAGGGAATGGGGTGTCAGAAAAGAGAGATGTCTATAGATTTTCATAAGAGGAATGGTGTTTGTCCCAAGGAAGATAAGTAATATCAAGGATTATTTTTAGTCCTCAAAGAATTCCAGCCAGAGCTCTGCCCTTACACGCTCTGCTATGAGGACATCGCCAGGCTTCTTTCCCAAAAAGACAGTTGTCTCTTTCCAGCTGGTATCTGAGTCTTAGTTGGGAAAGAAGAGTGAAATGTGTTGGTATTGTAAGGCCCACAGTTACCTTATTTCTTGTAGGCACCTTTAGGTAATAAATATATATGATGAGTGTGACATTTTAAAATCATTTCTTCTGTGTTTTCATTAAAGTTTGAGTAGGGACAGTTGTCTTAGTGGGAGTACAGAAAGGGCATGGATTCATCCAGCTGTCTCAATCTCTGTGCTGTTCTAAATACCTTCCCCCAGATTATCACTTTGCATTTTCTTCTCCCTTAGATATGGCAAGATTGTCTCCACTAAGGCCATACTAGACAAGACCACAAACAAGTGCAAAGGTGAGAGAACACCTGTCCTTGGAGGTGGAGCAGCTGTGAATGAGGCCATCGCTTGGCTCTGCCCTTTACTGCCGAGAGTCCCTAGTACCCAGTGTCAGGGAGGAGTCTCTCTAAGGTCTTCAGGCTTAAAAGACTGAGATATTTAGATTTTTGGGTGACCAGATAGCTAGAGCTGAAAGTGCTCTTTTGGGGACCCAAGGTTAGAAGCTGGCACAGAGTGCCTTTGAGTCCCCTGGGCTTACTTTGGACCTCTTGTTTCCCTGGATTGAATGGTGGATATGGGTAGGTGAGATTATTTCTAGCAAAGCATCGTAAATACCTTTTGGTGTGTTCGGGGGGTGACTTGGTAGACATATTTTGTGAGGATGAGTCTTTGTTGGGGTTTTGAGCAGTTGTAGGTGGGGATGGAAGAGTGGAAGGAGGGAAAGGGCTGTCGGCTGGGGTGGGGAGAGGCTTCTTCTGGCAGGTGGCTGGTTATCTGCAGTGGAGAGACTGTTTTCCCTACATGCCTAGCATTTCCAGGGTGTGGCTCGGAAAGAGAAGGGGGTTTTTTCAGAAGTGAAGGGGGACTGTGGATTGTTAAAAGAGCCTAGTTCCCAAAACATCAGATTTCTTAAGGGGAGGGAGAAGGGCAAGGACACCACAAGGACCTCATTGCCCTTGGCATTCTCAGCTGTAAAGCAGGCCCAATCTCCCAGGGTTCAAGAGCACAGGGATAGCTACCTGAAACGTCTTAATTGCTCTTTCTCCCTCCCACTTCTGTTACATGGATCATAACGCTTCCTCTGTCTCCTAAAAAGCCTGGGTCTCCTACATCCCTGATGCCCCCCTACCTCCCAGTGATGCTGTTTCCCCGTTCCAGGCTATGGCTTTGTGGACTTTGACAGTCCTTCAGCAGCCCAGAAGGCTGTGACAGCACTGAAAGCCAACGGTGTGCAGGCACAGATGGCAAAGGTAAGGGTACTGCCCCGTGTCTGTTTCTCTGAGAGGTGTGGTCACCACCAAAGGTTCAGTTCCGAGGCTCCAGAGGGTTGAAGAAGCACGCAGTTGATGGAAGACCTGTCTGCAGTGCTTTTTGACTATATCTGGCCAAACACAGTCCTGGCTAGGGTCCCACTGAGCACTCTTGGCTGCTAGAGGAAGATGGTGTTCAGATCTGTGGCAGGTAGCTCTGTCGGCTCTGTTCCTCTCATCAAGTGTTATAAGCAGGCGAGAGGGTCAAAAGGCCTCTTCCCTTCCTCCTGCTGTTTCCTCATCTCCACTCTGGCCCCACTTCCCTACCAGACAGCTTGGGGTAGTTTTGCAACATTCTCTGATGAAGCCAGTTGTGCAACTCAGAATTTCAGAACAATGCTCTCCACCTCCCAAAACTGTTCCCTATGTGTGGGGTGTTGGGGAAAGGGAGGCCACAGTAAGGAAGGAGGCTGTCCCTCCTTCTCAGATCTGTCTCCAGCTTTGTTTTCATCTGGACTGCTAGAGAACTAGAGGCTCTTCTCTCCCCTCTTTGCTTGGGTGGGATTGCCCCTTTGCCTCTCTGAAGTCGTTGTGAATACGCTATGTGGAGCCAATGGGGCAGGCTTGCCAGCTACCCTCTTCTGTAATGGTTAAAGAAAAAGGAAACCCTGAAGGGAAAGGCAGAAGAGGGACTGAGGTTGCTGGTGACCCACTGTCTAGGACAGAGTGACTGCTTAAGTTCTTAAAAATACAGCTATGGAGGGGCTGGCCCAGTGGTGCAGTGGTTAGGTTCTCACATTCCACTTCGGTGGCCTGGGGTTCGCTGGTTTGGATCCCAGGTGCGGACCAATGTACCACTTGTTAAGCCATGCTGTGGCAGGCGTCCCACATATAAAGCAGAGGAAGATGGGCACGGATATTGGCTCAGGGCCAGTCTTCCTAAGCAAAAAAAGAGGAGGATTGGCAGCAGATGTTAGCTCAGGGCTAATCTTCCTCAAAAAAAAAAAAAAAAACAAAAACACAGCTATGGGAAGTTACTGTCATTTTACACGTTCTGCCCACTGGAAGGGCTCTTCCACCTCTTCTTTCTGGAGAAAAGTCCTCTGACAGTGGAGTGTAGGGTTCCTGTGAGACTGGAGTTTTCAGGGCTCCATGGTGACCCAGTGAGCTATACATCTGGCCCTTAGTGCAGCCCCCAGCACATTGCCTTCCCTTTCCCCTTGTCCCCTCTTCCTGCTTTCCCTCCACTGGAGAGTGAACAGCATTCCTACTCAGAGGAGTCTGCTGTGGCCGGAAGAGGGGGGAGGGGGGATTACTCAAAACAATCCAGCCAGGAGCAAGGCGGTCCAAGAGAATCCAGCCTGGGACAGGCTGTTGGCGGGTGGAGGGGGAGTGCTGCTCTGCCTAGTTCTTAAAGAGACAGCCAAAACTTCATCAGTGACTTGTATTAGGGGCTTGGACAGTCCTAGAAATATTATATACGCTTTTTTTTTTGCCTGGATATACAATCCATGGTAGTGGGACTCTAGGTGTTACAAAATAGTTGTTAAGGTTCCTTTGTTTATGTGGGACCCTTCGTACTGTCTCTGTTCTAAGATGTCATTTTGTGGATAAGGGCTGAGGGTGGGAGAGGAATAAGAGATGTGAGCTTTATCTTCTCACTTTTATTTCCATAGCAACAGGAGCAGGACCCCACAAATTTATACATATCAAACCTCCCACTGTCAATGGATGAGCAAGAACTGGAGGGGATGCTAAAGCCCTTTGGCCAGGTTATCTCCACTCGAATCCTTCGAGACACCAGTGGGACCAGCAGAGGGGTTGGCTTTGCAAGGTGAGAGATGCCAAGAATGGGAAATGATGAGGTTAATAAAGAGTGTCACTTAGGTTACCAAAAAATCTGTGCCCCCTCTCCCAGAGGACCAAACCGTTGGCCAAAAGTACTTGACAGTAAATAAAAATTTCATTTAATGATAGGTCATAATACTCACAAACCCATTTCCCGCCAGTTCTTTATCCTTTCCCCACTGCTTCCTGCTGCTCTAGCTTTGTCCCTTTGATCCAGACCCAACCAGAAGAAAATAATTCCGTATCTTCTTCTAGTTTACCGAGTGGTTTCTCATCCTGTTATTTCACTTAGTCTTTATAGCAACCCCATGAAATAAGTATTAGTTCTCCATTTTATAGATAAGGAAAGCACAATCTCCGGTATGAGGGGATTTGCCCAGGTCTCACAGGCGTGGGTGGTGGGGCACAGCCCTCATCCTTCTGGCGTCAAGATCAGTAGGACGAAGAGGAAGATTTGGTCTACCTTTTCAGATCTTTCGAGAGACTTGGATTCTAGAACCAACTGTGCCACTACCTGCCCCCGTGATGTCAGTCCTTCCTTCGGGAGCCTCGGCTCACTCTCAAGTGGAGGGTGGCTTGGATGAGGGGTTTTATTCAGGTGTCCCCTGGAGGGCTGGGTTCTCCAGGTGCCCTCTTCTGCGCTTAGGTGTCATCGTTGTAGGGCTTCAGCCTCCCCTAGTCTGCCTAAGAAATAGTTCTGCTTTTATTTATTTTAAGATTTCGTTTGAAAAGAGATCCTGTTGTTTTTAAAAATTTTGAAAGCTACTGGACTAAGTGATCTGAAGGTCCCTTTTTGTTGTATAATGTCTTGTCCGGGCCAGGAGCACTCCCTTACTCTGGAGCATCTCAGCCCTTGGGAACAAGTAATGGGCCCTCTTCCCGAGCCAACTCTTTCTTGGTGGCACCACCTGCTGGCAATCCCAAGTATAACCAAGGGGGAGTTCCTAGGCTTGTGGTCATCAAACTTTTTTCAGTCCCATACTCTCTTAGAGCAGAGGTTCCCAACCTTTTCAGTTCATGGCACCTTAGCTGTCTCAATAGTTTTTTTGCCTATACATACAAAAGAAATACTCACTAGTTCAATTTATTAAATTATGAAATGGCCTAAACAACACAGAACATGTTTGTATCCTAACAATTTTGTAGCTATTTGAAAAAATGTATTGAAAGAGAAAATACTTTTATTTCATTCTTAAATCACTGTACTGACTAATGGGATGTGCACCTGCTGCACAATGTGCAACTCTCAAACCGGGGACGCACATTGGACACTTAGACCCTCATTTTCTGTCATACATTGGTTTTCATAATTATGGTACTTGCTTTTGTCATAGCCACTGTTGAAAAACCAGCTTTGCAAGAACACGTTATCAGGATTGTAGGGTGATCTCATGTTGAAATGGTGAACTGTTTAGAGTTGGTAGCCCACACAGTATCCAGCAGGTGCTGCTGTGTTTCCTCCCTGAGCTCGCTGCAGTGGCCCAGGCGCCTCAGAGACCAGTTTGGGAACTGTGGCTTTGAAGACTTGAAAAACTGAAATCTCTTGCCTGTTTCTACATTAATGTGTACAGATTTTCTTCATGTATTTCATACATTTAGATTCTTGCAAAGTGTAATTTCCAGCAAATTATAAATATTGACACTTTAAATGAAACTCTCATATCATTTTTAAATACATCCAGATGAGATCTAGAGCATAGATGTCATAGCAATTTAATACCCAAAATTATCCATTTTAAAAAATACACAGGGCATTTATTTTTTAGTAGTCATAACTCATATCATTCTTACAGTGTTCCTATTTTTCTTTTTGATCTTGTATTTCCATTCCATTTCCCTACAGTATTGTATTCTAGTGTAAATATTTTTATAGCTGAGGGCCAGCCTGTGGCCAAGTGGTTAAGTTCGCATGCTCAGCTTTGGTGGCCCAGGGTTTCGCCGGTCCTCATCCTGGGTGCGGACATGGCACCGCTCATCAAGCCACGCTGAGGCGGCGTCCCACATGCCACAACTAGAAGGACCCACAACTAAAAAATATACAACTACGTACCGGGTGGCTTTGGGGAGAAAAAGGAAAAAATTAAAATCTTAAAAAAAAAAATTTTTATAGTTGAAAGTCTTTTTGTGGATCATTCTGTCATACTTCTCTGCAACAAAAATTTGTACTTTTTTTTCCTGTGGCCAGAAGGGCTATATGTGTTAACCCATAAGAAAATTATCTTTATAACTATTAGTTCACTGTTGCGTCAAACAGCATAAATACATTAAAATGTTGATACAAAATTATTTTATATAAAGTAAATTTTATTGGAAATGCTTCTATGAAATTGATAAGTTTTATTTAGTTTAGACTTTTCTAATTAGGTCATGTAGCCATCAGTGAATATGTTTACAGCTATGACAAGGTGGGGTTTAATATCAGTTCGACTGCTACTTTTTGTTTTCATGCTGAGAAACCTTGTTTACATAAGTAAGTAAATGGGAATGGAGTTTTGTTAAAATAGGAATTCTTTGAATTCCTTCTGAATTACATGCCAAGAACCAGGGCGATCTATTATCAAAACTGATTTTTTTATGTGTTAATTGACAATTCGCTGAGTCCTCCAGCTTTGGTGGAAGGAAGAATTGGTAACATTTGACTTATAAAAAGATTTGTAACTCAGCCATCAGTGCCTCATGTTGAGTTTTGGGATGTGTGCAAAGTAAATTGAGAGGAGTCGTTGTGAGAGAGGACTTTAGCCTGGATCCTTAGTGATCGTGACGTCTCCTTCAGGCAGGTCAGTTTTAGGAAAGAGTTTATGAGGAGGTTGAGGTTCTGAACGCCATTCTTCTAAATGTCTCCATGCTTGCTCAGCCTTTTGAAGGACTAAGGAGCAGGAGTAACCCAACAAAAGACTACTGCTCTAGGATACCCAACGTGGTTGCTCTAAAGGGTTTCATTTGAGGCCTTTTTTTTTTTTTTTTTTTGCTAAGGGAGCTTCGCCCTAAGCTAACTTCCATGCCACTCTTCCTCTATTTTGTCTGTGGGTTGTGGTTTGCCACCATAGCATGGCTACCAATGAGTGGTGGTCTACCCCTGGGAACCGAGCCCAGGCCGCCAAAGTGGAGCGTGTCGAACTTAACTGCTAGGCCATGGGGCCGGCCCTTGAGGCCTTTTTTAGTGACTGCTTTCACAAGAATGGCTAATATTTTTAGTGGTTATTGGCATGGGAAATAAACTAAGACTTACTTTAAATATGGAAAGAGGGGAAGATGCTGTACCTTGTATTATATAGACCTTTATAGTTTTTAGAATACATTTAAATACATTATCTCATTTGATCTGTAGAACCCTGTGTAGTAGGGTAGATGAATATTATCTCTAAAGTGAAATAAGGATGGGTTCAAAAGGTTTTTATGCATGTCCTAACTCACCGAGCTTTGGGTGGTGAACTGGCGCTGGAATCTAGATCTTCTGATTCCTTACTTGGGCTTCTTTGCCCAAGAAGATACTTTAACTCAGTAGTTCCCAGCATTGTTTTTTCTATCACTATGGACCATAAACTCTGTCTTACTACTCTGTCCTCCTACAGATGCATGAAATCTTAATGACGTTATCAGTAGCTAATTCGACCTTGGTAATTATAACCAGAAGCAAGAAATAAATATTAACAAATTCTTAGCTTGTGCAGTTTTATTAGAGTGAGGGAACAATTTCCATTAGGAATTTTGTAGTAAAAAATACTGGTAACAGCCCGTATTTATTGTGCTCTTATTTGTGAACCAGACACGATACTAGGCCCATCCATCAGTATCTTCTTTGGAATATTCATAGCGTGAAGACCTCCATTATTCCTTTCAGGACCCCTGCAGGAGCCAGTTAAGAGAACCTGCATTAGAAGCTGGGGTTACCTCTTCAAGATACCTTGAATTTGTGTGGAGGAAACTGTTTCTGTAGTCACAACTTTTGGAGCATTTGTGGGGCTGGGAACTTAGAGCTTTCTCTTTGATGTCGGGAGAGCACAGATCCTGGAGAAGCTAGTGCCTAACCCTTCTTGTGCTCCTTAGGATGGAGTCCACAGAGAAGTGTGAAGCCATCATCACCCACTTTAATGGAAAATATATTAAGACACCCCCTGGAGTACCAGGTGAGGCATCTGGGAATCAGGCTGAGAGGGCCACAGGTTGTTACTTCCAGTGAAGATTCTGGAGGAGTTTTGCATGAGTGTGAGTGAGCTAAGTGAGGTGGGACTCAGCTGCCTGTCTGCTTTCTCCTTGGCAGCCCCATCTGATCCCTTGCTTTGCAAATTTGCTGATGGCGGTCCAAAGAAACGACAGAACCAAGGAAAATTTGTGCAGAATGGACGAGCCTGGCCAAGGAATGGAGACATGGTAAGGGGACCTCTGAGGAGACAGGAGTACGAAGGACATTACAGTGAAGTGGAGATTACCATGGCCTGACTTCTGTGAACTTAGGCGGCAGGCTTGAGAGCTTCCGTATGTAACTGAGAGATGCTGACTGTTTAATGTGCTCTTCACTGTGGGTCTTGGGTGGGATTTTGCAACGTGCACACACAGAAAAACTCTGGAACAGCTGTAGTGGGACTTGTCCAGACTTCACTTTAGTCAGTTGAACCAAATACATCCCCAGCTTTGGCATTCTGAGCTTGCTCCTGTTTTCATCCAAGTGCTCACAGTTTGAACACTGTGTTGTTTCTTTATAGGGTGGTATGGCCTTGACCTATGACCCCACCACAGCTCTTCAGAATGGGTAAGCATATTTTATATAATCAGGCCACCTGAAAATGACAACAGGCTGTGTCCAGGCACTCTGATGTGTCATCTTGACTTTTTTTTTTTTTTTAAGATTTTTTTATTTTTTCCTTTTTCTCTCCAAAGCCCCCCAGTACATAGTTGTATATTCTTCGTTGTGGGTCCTTCTAGTTGTGGTATGTGGGACGCTGCCTCAACGTGGTTTGATGAGCAGTGCCATGTCCGCGCCCAGGATTCGAACCAACGAAACACTGGGCCGCCTGCAGCGGAGCGGGCGAACTTAACCACTCGGCCACGGGGCCAGCCCTATGTCATCTTGATTTTTAAACAGTAGTTAGTAGGAAGTGGCTATGTCTGTCAGTGGGGGCTCTTACCTTGTGGTTTCCTGTGACTCCTTACTGATGAGGTTTGTTCCTCCAGCTTTTACCCAGCTCCTTATAACATCACCTCCAACAGGATGCTTGCTCAGAGTGCGCTCTCGCCATATCTTCCATCTCCTGTGTCTTCCTATCAGGTATGCTCATGCCCAAAAAAGGGCGGTAATTGGATCAGTGTTTTAGGCAAAGGAATACAAGGTTGGAAACTCCTTGTTGTTTTCGGTTTTTCCTTTATACGTATTACACACAAATAATTTTACATAAAAGCATAACATGTTACCACATTACATATATATAGACTGTGGTAGTAGCACCCTCTTACTCTCTGTCCACCACTGAACATGTAAACTCATGTTAATTTCCTACTAGTTTCCGTATTTTTCTTCGTGTGCATATACACATATGTATGGTGTTTTGAAAGTCATTGTTTATTTAACAAAAATTTGACCATATTAAATATATTTTTTACACTTCAGTCTTCTCACTTAAAAGTATCTTAAACCGGTGATTCTCCAAGTGTGGTCCCTGGACCAGCAGTATCAGCATCATCTGGGAAATTTTAGGAACACAAATTCTTGGACTGCATCCCAGGTCTGCTGAGTTAGAAACTGGTCCAGCAACCTGAGGTTTAATGAGCCCTTCAGGTGATTCTGATGCAGCTAATGTTGAGATCCTTGGTTCTAATTATTTCTTTTTTTAATAGTTGCCTTATATTTCATGCTGCAGATATATCAGAATTCTCCAACTATTCTCCAGTGAAGGGCATTCACTTGGATTTCAGTTTTTTCTGGTACAGATGATGCTCCAGTAAACATCTTGTGCCTGTGTCCTTACATATGAGTGCTTTTATTTCTGGGGGCTGGAGTGCAGGGAGTGGGATTGCTAGGCTGAATAATATATGGCCTTCGGTTTTATCGATGTTGCCAGATTGCTTTCCACAAAGGCTGTGTCAATTCACGTTTCCACTAGCAACGTATGAGAGTACTCATCTCCCTCCAGCCATAGATGACATTGCTCTTTTTCAATTTTTCCTATCTTGATGGATATAAAGTGCATTCTTACCTTAATTTGTACTTCCCTGACTGCAGCTGAGTTTAAGCATTTTTTTTTATGATTGTCATATTTTGATTTGAACTTTGTATGCTTGGCTGATTGTTCTGTTTGGTTATTTGTTCTTTTCCCAACTTAAAAAACTATTTGTATATTATAAGTATTAATCCTCTGAATGTTATCTTTGTTACAACTGTTTTGTTCCAAATTTAATTTTTTCCATTGACATTGTGGTCATCAGGCTAGCTGTGTGTCAGATGCACTTGGAGAGGTTTTAAGCCTGGGTTACTGGCGCCACCACAAGAATTTCCGATTTAGTACATCTAGGATGGCAGGCAAGCATTTGTATTTCTAACAGGTTCCCAGATGCTGCTGCTGCTACTGCTGGTCCAGGGACCATGCTTTGGGAATCACTAGTTTTTGCCATACAAAAGTTTAAAATTTATATATGGCTAAATATATCTGCTTTTTCACTCATAGCTTTTTTTAAAGATTTTATTTTTTTCCTTTTTTTCTCCCAAAGCCCCCCGGTACATAGTTGTATATTCTTTGTTGTGGGTCCTTCTAGTTGTGGCATGTGGGACGCCGCCTCAGCGTGGTTTGATGAGCAGTGCCATGTCCGCGCCCAGGATTCGAACCAACGAAACACTGGGCCGCCTGCAGCGGAGCGCGCGAACTTAACCACTCGGCCACAGGGACAGCCCCTCACTCATAGCTTTTGACTTTCTTAATTAAAAAGGTCTTCCTAGTCCCTTTATTGTACATATGGTCTCCAAGATTTACTTAATTATTTTACATTTAATTGTATAATCATGAGGAATTTATTTTTGTATGTGGCATAAGATAGAGGTCCTATTGTATTTTCTTTCAGAATGTTAACCAGTTGTTCTAGCACCAAATTATTAAATAATCCATTATTTTCCCATTGAATTGAAATGCCGCCTTTGTTGTGTAATAAATACTGGGATTTATTTCTGTATTCTTTATTCTCTTCCAATGATCACTGGGTCTGTTCCTATTCCAATAATATATTGATTTGATCACAGTGACTTACATGATATGTTCTAATATTTGATAAGACAAAACCCTTTTCTCCTTTTTTTTCATACTTCTCTTTGCTATTTTTTGGCATGTATTCTTCTGTATAAAGTTTGTTTTAATCTAGTTTTAAAAAATATGCAAGGATTTTAATAGGAATTACGTTAAATCTATACATTAAAGAGAATTGACTTTTTAAAAAGTGCTAAGTCTTTTCACCCAAGGTATGGTATTTCTTTTCATGTTTTCAAATCTTTATGTCTTTCAATAAGATTTTAGTTTTGTTTATGTAGGTCTAACACTTTTCCTGTTAAATATATTCCAAGGTTTCTGTAATTTTTATGAGCATTTCTAGATGCTTCTTAATATATGGATGGAAAGCTGTTGACTTGTGTTCATCTCTCTTGGATGCAGCTAAGTCACCAAATCCTCTTAGTACTACTAGTGTTTTTTTACTTGAGTCTCTTAGCCTTTTTAGGTATTCAGTTATACCATCAGTGCAAAATAATAGTTTTCTCATCCTTTCCAATTTTATGCCAAGTGTGTTCTTATCTAGTTGTATTTGACCCCACTGTAAGATAGGTTACTATAATTGCAGCGGTTTTACTATTTCTCTGTTTAGGTTAATGTTAGTGGCTAGTTTTTGGTAATAGCCTTTAATATATGTAAGTAGTTTCTTTCTAGTCTCTATTTTACTTTGTGATTTTTTTTTAAATAAATGGCTGCTGAATTTTCTCAGCTGTTTTTTCAGCAGCTAATATTGCACTATGGCTTTTTCCTTCAGTTTGACTTGTGTTTATAGGGTTAATAATCTTGAACAATCCTTACATTCATGGAATACACCCTACTTGTTGTGATTCATTTCTCTAGCTTCTCATTGCTAATTTTTTTATTTTAAAATTGAGATATAATTCACATACCATAAAATTCTCATTTTTCTAAAGTGTACAAGTCAGTAGTCTTTAGTATATTGACAGTTATGCGACTATTACCATTGTCTAATTCCAGAACATTTCATCACCTCAGAAAGAAACTCTGTACCCATTAGTAGTCATTCCCCATTCTCCCTTACCCTTAGCCCCTGGCAGCCACTAATACACTTTCTATGTCTATAGATTTGCCTATTCTGGACGATTTCATATAAATGGAAGCATACGATATATGTCTTTTGTGTCTGGATTCTTTCGCTTAGCATGTTTTCAGGGTTTATTCATGTTGTAGCATGGATCGGTACTTTATTCTTTTTTATGATTGAATTATATTCCCTTGTATGGCTAGACCACATTTTGTTGTCCATTTATCAGTTGATGGCCATTTGAGTTGTTTCCACCTTTTAGCTATGGTGGATAATACTGCCGTGAACATTTGTGTACAGTTTTTGTGTGGACATGTTTTCATTTCTCTTCGGTATATACCTAGAAGTGGAATTGTTGAGTTACACAGGAACTAACTCTGTGTTTAACTTTTTGAGGAACTGCTGTACCATTTTACACCCCCACCCACAGTGTGTAACACTTGTTGCTCTGTCCATTTTTTTTTTAAGACTTTATTTTTCCTTTTTCTCCCAGAGCCCCCCGGTACATAGTTGTGTATCTTTAGCTGTGGGTCCTTCCCTTCATGGCATGTGCCATGTCTGTGCCCAGGATCCGAACTGGCGAAACCCTGGGCCACCAAAGCAGAGCGCACAAACTTAACCACTCGGCTATGGGGCCGGCCCCTGCTCTGTCCTTTTAATTATAGCCATCCTAGTGGGTATGAAGTGCTATCTCGTTGTGTTTTTGATTTGCGTTTCCCTACTGACTAATGATGTTGAGACTCTTTCATGTGTTTATTGGCCATTTGTATATCTTCGTAGAGAAATGTCTGTTCAAATTCCTTGCCCATTTTTAAATTGGGTTATTTGTTGGGGTATAAGAGTTGCTAATATTTTTCAAACAGTTTATTCTTAATATTTCTATTTTCTGAGGGGGCACTTCAAATTTTTCTGAGTTTTGCTGAATATTATCAAAGCATTGGGCGAACCCATAGTTTCTAGACAATTAACATTTTTGTTTGTGTTTGCTTGCATTAGAGAGTAACTCAGACATCTCCTCTACAAGTACCTAACCCACCTTGGATGCACCACCAGTCATACCTCATGCAGCCTTCAGTGAGTGTTCAGAAGTGGGCAAAAGCCAAAGGGGCAATTTGATGTAAAGAAAAACAATGGGATCTGATGACAGGAGATGTGGGTGTGAGTTCTGGCTCAGTCTTTTGTGTAACCCAGGCAGATGACCTTAAATTCTGAGTTTGTTATTATTATTTTTTTAAGGTATATTTTTTGGTGAGGAAGATTGGCCCTGAGCTGACATCTGTTGCCAATCTTCCTCTTTTTCTTTTTTTCTCCCCAAAGCCCCAGTGCATGCTTATATACCCTAGCTGCAAGTCATTCTAGTTGTAAGTCATTCTGGTTCTGCTGTGTGGGATGCCACCACAGCATGACCTAATAAGCAGTACATAGGTCCCTGCCCAGGATCCGAACTGGCAAACCCGGGCCACTGAAGTGGAGTGTGCGACCTTAACCACTTGGCCATGGGACTGGCCCTGAGGTTGTTATTGTTAGACAAAGATCCCTCCAGACTGATGGGCAGAATACCTATTCTTGTTGTATAGTTGGGTTGCTGCTCACCTGTCATTTCCCGGGATTTTAAAATGTCTCTCATGGTAGCCATGAATCACTGCTTCAGGCAGCCTCGCAGGACGCTCACCAGCTAACCCTGTCCTTTGTTGCTCCCTCTAGGGTTCAGTTCTGACACCAGGGGTGGATCACCCCATTTCTCTCCAGCCTCCCTCCATGATGGGACCTCTTACCCAGCAATTGGGCCACCTCTCCCTCAGCAGCACAGGCACGGTAAAGCAGGATATTTCTGATTATAAACTCCTACCAAGCAAGGAATACCTTTGTAATATTCTTCAGCCGTAAATACTTATGAATGAAGATGGGAATCACTTCAGTATCGTTGAAGGCCCACTCAGAATGGGAGGTAAACCAAAAAGACAGTAATCCATGAGCCAGGAATACAGCCATTCTGCTCCACAGCCCACTTCTTTTAACTGATTCCTCTTCGTGAAACTAAACAAACAGTGTTTCTGTCTACATATTTATGTAGGAGTTCACACATATTTCCTCGAAATCCTTATCAAAATAGTAAGAAGAAGAATGGATGGAGCTCAGTAGGTTTCTTGTAGGTCTGCTGCATTCTGATGTGCACAGGCGGGCTGAAAGGTGGACCTGGCAGTGCACTGAGGAAAAGCAGGAGACAGTCGGGAAAGAGGAGGACAGGAAGGCCTGTAGGTAGAAGTCTCTCTAAGCCAGTGTACTTTAGGACCACCTGAAGTGCTTTTAAAAAGCACAATTAAATTAGGATCTCTGGGGATGGAAGACAGGCACCACTGTTTTTTAAAGCGCCCCAGGTGCCTTAAAAATAGCCAAGAACCACTGCTGTAAGCTCACTGCTGTTTTTCATGCCAGTACATGCCAACGGCTGCAGCTCTGCAAGGAGCATACGTCCCCCAGTACACCCCTGTGCCTTCTTCCGGTGTTTCAGTTGAGGTAAGAGCCTTCCAATCTCTTTGGACTGAGAATAGGAAAAGGAACAGAGGCATGTTTTCCCCACTCAAGGTCTTCCTCTCACAGTGATGCTGATTCTGTGTTCACAGATGGCTGGTGGGCATGTGCAGGACGTTAGGAAGGAAAGATTTAGTCTGTGTCCTTGAATGAGGCCCTTCCTCATGTTTGGGCAGATAGTAGTTATTACCGGGATGCTGGTGTGTGTTGACTCGCATGTCTTGGGAAGAGGATAGGCCGCTCTCAATATCGGGGAAGTGATGCTGTGGCGTGTGCGCACATGTGCGCGTGTGCATTCACACAGGTGTGTGGGTGGGGGGTAGGTCAGGGAGGGCACTCAGCTCTGGGTGGGTTTTAGCAAGGCTGTTTCAGTGGGAGGTGAGGAAAGGATGCACAAGGTGACTCTCCTGCTTGGCTGTGGTGCAGGAGAGCAATGGCCAGCAAAATCAAGTGACGGTGGATGCTCCCTCAGACCATGGGGTCTATTCTTTCCAGTTCAACAAGTAACAGCGGTAAGAACCACATGCTGAAGGGTGGGGTGTGCTGAGCAGCCCGAAATCAGACATGTTCTCCTATTTGTCATCCCCCTCCCTACCCTCTCTGGCTTCTGCCTCCTTTAGGATTCTCCTCCCATCTTTGTTGAATACAAATGAATTCTTGGAGATGCTGATGCTCCCAGACTCCAGAGGGCTAACCAGGAATGCAGACCACCTGTGGGTCCTGCTAAGAACCAACACTTGGCCATCGTTTTTCACAGGCCTGGGCCTAGAGAAAGAAATCTCTGCACTCTGGCCCTCTGCCAGTCCTCCATTACTGACCGAGCTGGGGGGAACCGTCACTTCCTATGTGTGCTACCTTCAAGGATACCAAAAACACCTTTTTCCTTCTTTTGAAAAGAAAGTTTTATGTTTTGTTTTTAACCGCAATATATACGGCAAAGAGATAGGATGCCTGGAGTTTCTTCTTATCATTATGAAAAACAGTTTTTAATGTGTTGGACTTATTTGAGGAGGCTTTAAAAAAGTTGTTATTATTTCTTCTCTTAAACAAAAAAGAAAAAGAAAGGTGTGGTGCTAGAATACTTATGAAGGGGTCCTCCTGTGGGCCCTTCTTACTAATTTAGTTATGGACCTTTTTGGTGTGTGTGTAAGAAAATATGCAAACTTTTAATATTTTGTTTTATAAAGCACTTGGGTCACACATCCCGTCTCTTCTTCACACATTTTATGCCTTCTTTCTCTCATCCTCATTGTTCTTTTTCTCTTTTCCATACAGTAGAGCCTGCATACTTCGCCTTTTTACAATTTTTAATTTTGTGAAATATTTTTGGAATGAAATTTCATATGGAATTTTTCAAGACTGGGCAAGGAACAGGCAGAACATGAAGCAGGCAATGGCAGTGGCTTTTCCTCCCTCTGCCCTGCCACATCCTGGGAGAAAAGACTAGACTTTACCTTCAGAAAGCAGAGATGTGACCCAGGCTCATTAAAGAGACAATCCCACAGCCTTTGGAAGCCATCGTTGAGCCAAAATTGGATGAAGACTAGGTCTTCCCTGGCAAGTTCCAGAAGGATGGACTTACGACTTCTGACTAATTCTTCTCACTGCGGAGGCCAACGCACTCTGAGGGAGTCTTTTCCCGCTACAGCTTTTCGGGACTACTTGCTTTCCTGCCTCCTGGAAGACCTTCTTTTCTGCCCTGGGTCTCAGGCCCCTCTCTTCCTTATCTCACATCACTGTACTCAGAGCCTTTCCAGTTGTGGCCTGGTTGAACCCCCTTAGGCTCCTTCCACTGTGGAAGGCCAGCTGCTTCCCCTCTAGACAGTGGTTCTCAAGGAGGTGGTTTTGTCCCCTAGAGGCCGTTGGCAATCCCTGGAGACATTTTTGATTGTCATGCCTGGTAGTGGGGGCTGTGTGCTACTGGCATCTAGTGGCTAGAGACCAGGGATGCTGCTAAACATCCTACAGCACACAGGACAGCCCCACCTCCCCCAACAAAGAACTATCCTGTTCAAAATGTCAGTAGCACCAGGGTGGAAAAACCTTGGTGTAGACGGTGTTGCCCCTAACTCCTGCACTAGAGCACTTGGTGAGCTCCCAGCTCAACCCTGGACTGCAGTGCCTTTTGACACTCATGCAGCTGGACAGGCACAGAACTGAGGTCCTTGAATTTTCCTCAGGCTTTGACCTTTGACACTTCTGCGTACATCAAGAGCTAGCTGTTCTTGAAAGGCTTGTGCTGTTGTGTGCATGCCACATGCACACACACATTCAGAGGGATTGAGGGGGCACTGTCCCCTGTGTGCAGTGCCGGGGTGGGAAAGGACAAGGCTCTCTGTAAATGTCCAGAGCAACCTGCCCTGCCTGGTATGTTTGGGCCCCTTTTCCAGGGAACCAGGACATCAAAAATATCCTTCTTGTGGAAGGACAACAGGGAGCTAGGATAGAAAAGGGCAGTAAATCCCATCTCATTATTTACAAGGTCAGGGGTCCTTTAAAGAAGTCCCCATTTTGCTGTTCACCTGCATCTCCTTCTGCAAGACCTGACTCTTTGTACATGGAGACACATAGGAGAGAGCCTTTGCCCATTTTCCAGAAAATAAGATCCTACACCTCTCTTCTCCCAAGTCACTCCCGCATGCACTGAATGGAGAGTTCTGCTCCCCTTTGCTGAAATTCACGGTCAGGTGCCTTTTCACTAGACAGTCAGACAGAAAGCCAGATGCTGGAGAATGGAGAAACAGGTGTTCATTAGGCTGGCTGTAGGGAGAGGAAGGAGATGACATTGGGGGGAAAAAAGCTGTACAGAGAGCTTGGGCCCAGCTTTCCCTCCCCTCCTACCCATCCCAGAATTGAGACTCTCAATGCTGTCTACCCCTAGACTGTCCTTTGTAATCCTAGGGGTAAGGGAGTGGGGGACAATGGGTAGCATATTAAGTGTAAAGGACAAAATTGCCACTATTAATTTTCTCATGGGTGCTTCCAACCTCAGGAAGGGCTTATCTAATTAAAACAGCTCCAAGCTCAGTAACCTTCTAGAAGGGTTTGGCTGGGCAGGTAGCTGTTATTTCTGAGTCTCCAGCCCTTAGTCAAGGAAAGTACACCATAGATTTCTTGTCAGTGGCCTTGAAGAAAAAGAGAAAAATCTAGAATCCTGTTCATTTGATTGATAGTTTGAGGAGCCTTGCTCTGCTAGGAGGTTTGGTGCAGTGGGGACCTTTCACGGGTGGAAACTGTTGTTAATGTCACTGCTGCCCCTTTTCTGCCTCCCAGAACTCCTGATTCTGCTTTTTCTGTATTTAAAAAAAATGTTCAAATGGCCATGATTTTGCTTCATTTTGTTTTAAATTCTGAAGTTACCTTTTGTGTATGTTCTCCTCATGTGAATCTACCTAATGGAGTCTGTCAATGAGTGTTTGTGGATCAAGCAGGTTTGGGCCTGGGAAGCGATGGGGAGCTAAAGCTTTCTTTGTAGTGGTTAATGGCACTGTGGAATTTCTTCTTCGTGTTTGTGGGTTATACTCTTATTTTTTCCTGAGTAGTTATTTCATTTCTAACAGTTAGTTCATAACATGGGTGAGAGATGGGAGAGCGCAGAGAGAAGGAATCAGCGGTGCTTTCTCTCGTGAAATAGCCCAGTGGTGGCAGTGGTGGCACGGGAATTGTAGGACAGCCTTCAAGTTCACAGCCTCGGCCTGGGCTCTTGAACCCTCTGCCCAATGTTTTCTGAATCCTGTCTTCATGGAGCCCAGATCAGTCTCTCTGTGCACTTCACATCTTACCCCTACTCATAGTATTCTTCTAAAATTTTTTTTTAAAGATTTTATTTTTTTCCTTTTTCTCCCCAAAGCCCCCCAGTACATAGTTGTGTATTCTTCGTTGTGGGTCCTTATAGATGCGGCATGTGGGATGCTGCCTCAGCGTGGTCTGATGAGCAGTGCCATGTCCGTGCCCAGGATTCGAACCAACAAAACACTGGGCCGCCTGCAGCGGAGCGCGCGAACTTAACCACTCGGCCACAGGGCCAGCCCCTAAAATATTTTATAGTACTTTGTGTTTTTCTGTTTTCAGTTAGATAGAACATGGCAGCATCCCCTCCTCAGATGATATAATCCTTTACTAGGCTCAGAGCCTGCCTGTGCCATCTCGTGCCGGTGTTATTACTGCTCCACTCATCTCAGATGATACTGAGACCCCAGCTGATTAGACTTTTTGGAGGAGGGTGTGACAGAGCTTAGTGAGGGAAGATGTGGGAATGATGATGGGGAGAGATGTTATTTTTAACCAAAGAATTTGAAGAGCTGCCCAGACTAGGCAGCCTTGTAGCTCTGAAGAGGTAACAGCCCTTGTCGGTAATAGGTCGGTAAAAGGACATTACTTGCACTTCGGGTGAACACTAGACTTTGCTGCTCTACCAACCATCCCTGAGTTGGGCCACCTCAGCCCTATTCCAGTCCTCTTCCTTGCCTTAGTGATCAGTGAGCTTTCACCCCCTTGGTGCCCACCATGCTCACTCCCTGCTGCTTCAGCATCACCCCTTTGGGGGCCTACATGTGGGTTGTTACTTTGCACCACAAAGGTGCTGAGAGAGGCCATGCTGGAATGGAGTGTTGCAGGGATCCCCGACAGTGGACTCTGGTCTTCTGGAAAAACCCACCATTGCTGCTCTCTTCTGCACTTGTCCCACCTTGTGGGAGGGCAGCAGCACTGCACTCATAAGGGGCTCCTTTGACTTTCTTAACCAAGGGCAATAAACTTGGGTTGGTGATCAGGTCTAAGGTTGTCCCCGGGCCCTGCTTAGACCAGCTTTAGAGAAGAGGGTGGGTGTTATGAAAGCAGGTCTCTAAGGACCAGGTGTTACATCTTGTGCCTTGTCGCACTGATTCTTCCCGATCCCATCCTAAACCAACTACTCCATTTCTGTTTTCCCCAAATTTTAGGTTCTTCCATGCAATTAGCAGATCTCTCATATTTACTCAGCTTTCGCCCCTTTTTGTAGGAGAGTCTTCCTTCAGCAGCTGAGCAGCCTGTGAGCTCTATCATCCTTCTGATCTTTGCTGAGTTTTGCTGGACTGCCTTAGGGTGGTCCCCACAGGACTGTAGTAATGAGAAAGCTAGGCCCCCTTTTACCACTGCCCTTTCCCCTGACATACCCACTTGTGTTCTGAATAAACCTTCATTCTCCAGGCACATCCCAGAACGTCCTTGTCCTTGTTACAGATCTACCTCAATTTCACAATCCAACAAGGACACACGCACTTGGTTTACAACTTTCCTTTACTCTCTCCTTCCCTTCGCGAGGGTTAGGAAGCTGGAGGCTAGACAGGGCTTGTGATCAAATGCAAAAACTCTTGGTTACTTCTACTTCTACGATGTCGTCTTTGGGATTATTCGCTCATGAATCACCCTAGCATAGTGTGAACTCTCCAGTTAGGTCTTGCTGTGATAGGCCAGGGGGTGGGCTGTGTAATGACTGCCTAGGATATTAACTAATGCTTGGGAGCCACCCCCAGGAACACCAGCATTGGAGCAGAGCTCAGAACTTAAGAGGGTAAGAGTGGGCCGGTGGCTGCCATATAGTTGAGAAGTTAGGCATGCGCCAAAGGGAGTTTGTGATTTTCCTAGGGCTCAAAGCAGATGGTCATTCTCTACCTTGTTGCAGTTAGTTTAGAGGGTTCACCAGAACCTAACTTCCAGCCTGGAGGGTGGTAAGTAAAGAAAGTCCTCGCCCCGTTGCTGGTGTCCCTATCCCCTGACACCCACCTTGTTTGGGGAGTGAGTGCTCTCGCAGGCACTTACCACCCTGGACAGGAATTACGTTTAATTTATACTCAAACACACTTTGTACATTTCCTTTATCCAGAAAAAGTTTATATTCTGTACTCTTTCCTACAGCTTGGTAGAGCTTTGTTTTGTCTTATTTCAACTTTTGTTTTGAAATAAAACCCAACAGTCTACCTCCTGGTTTCTTATCCATGGGTGGAAGCTGGGACGCCGGTGATGGGCCCCTATTTGGTACTCCGACAACACAGGTGGCAGCGTAGGAAGCCAAGGCCATGTCTCACAAGGCAGGAACTGGGTACATGGAATCCCACTTAGCACCAACACCTTGGCCAGGAGCACTAAGACCCTATTCCATCCACATAAGCAGAAATTCTGCTTTTGATGCTGCTTGCACAGGAAAGGCCACGCTTGGAGACTGAGGGATAACCCTTGGAAGTTTAGAGGCACACTGCTCCCGTGCCTGCTGTCTCCTCCACCAATCGGTCATACTCACTAACACCTTCCCCTTGCAATGCGACAGCCTATGCTGAAGGGAAGAGAAATACACAGAGTCTTTTGAATCTCTATCAAATGTGGTTTTTATTCAACTGACAAGCACTTTTCTACAGCTGCACTTGTGGAACATCACATGGCAAAAACAGGAGTTTTTTTCTCTAGACTTTTTTTTTCCTTTTTTTTAACCTTATTAAAAATGAGATTGGTCCTAAAAATATAGAAAGAAATAAATTTAAATTCACAAAAAACTGTACATTATCAAAAAGTCACTAAAACACCACATTTGGTTATATAAAAAGTCAAGTCCCTTTTGTTGTAAAAGGAACACGGAAACTTGTTGGTGTTGATGGTGTGGTTTCTTCCTGTTACCAGACTGATAGGGAGAGGGGAAATCAAGGGGCAGGGGGTGGGTTTTATTATTTTTTTTAACCTGCCTTCCCTACCAAATACTCTTTATTTGTCAAGAAGAGAAAATCCACCTAGCTCAAGGGGCAGTGAACATGAGGAAAGAAAAGTGAGAAATGGCCCCTTTAATCATGCCCTACCCCCACCCCCCGCCAGCCCCCACTCCTTCAAACTGAGGCTAGGACTCCACCCCACCTTGAGTGCCTGGTCCCTAGGGAAGAGATGGAGCTGGGAGAGGAACACAAAGCAGGAACAGTTGAGATTTCACTCCCCCGTCCACCTCGCATCCAACAATAAAATTAATCTGGTTCATTTTATACCAGGGGAAAACTGCCATGGGGAAAAAGAAGAGCCCCCAACTCTAACAGTTCCAAACGTTTGACTAACACAAAGTTTGTTACAGCGCAGTTATTTAGATAAAATATAAATATTTATGCATAATATAAAGTCAATTCAAATATTCTTCAATCCACCTCTTATTTAAAAGCAAAAAAAAAAATCTCAAATAAAATTAAAAGTTTTGAGGTTTATCTGACAGAAAAGGCGACTTTAGAAATAGGCTATGGGGGAGAAGGGCATAAAGGAACAAGGGGGCTGCCCCAGGACCTCCACTGCCCCCACCCCTTCAGTGGCCAGTCAGTGCTGCCGGAAATACGAGGAATGCTCCACCTCACCTGGCAACCCCCTCCTCCTCCACCAATGGAACATTTCTTGGATGCCCCAGCTTCCGCTTGGGCCAGCCAGCAGCCACCTCCCCAGTGCAAGTACCCGTAATCTCTGATGGGAGGGGCTCTGCTGAGCAGGAAAGCAGGGGGCCAGGGGCCCATGGCTATAGCTGGGAGTTAGCAGCTTTCCTCTCACATGTTGGGGCTTAACTTGGGCATAGTCACATAGAGGGCAGAGGAGGACACAGAACCCCTCCTCCCTACTCTTGTGCTCCGGGGTCTCTGCTGCCGGGGAAGGGGTCCTGGGGTATGACGAAGATAAGGGAAGGAAAGCACAACTAAACCCACAGAAGCTCATGGGATTAGGAAAAGATCCAGTTCTACCCCTCTCCCTGCAAAAGCTTAGACTCAAAGCCACTGAAAGGAGAGGGAGTTCCTGCTGAAAAGATTGCACAGTTTGAAGAGGCTGGAACAGAAATGACTGGGAGAGAGAGGAGAGAGACAGCCTTGTACCCAGAAAAACTGTTCCTGTGGTTTCCCAAAGACAAATGATGGTTTGGAACAACAGGAAAGGTAGGAATAAAAACAGACACTTGGCGAAACTGAATGGATGCCATCAAACACAGGGGCACAATCACAGCATCCTCTCTCTCTCTCTCTCTCTCTCTCACACACACACACACACACACACACACACACACACACACACACACAC